>NC_046368.1:26832373-26920570 GCF_011125445.2 Fundulus heteroclitus | reverse complement strand
AGGAAGGAGGTTGAATGAAGAAAAGTAAGTTGGCTGCATGTTATTAGCCCAACATCCCAAAAAATGGTTAAAGTTGCTCATCTATGTTCTCAATTGTTCTGCACTCAGGCATCCGGAGCTAGCTGCTGTGTGTCGGGATGACAGAACTCTCATATTGTACCCCGGACCTAAATCCCAGAACCTGGAGGAGCTGGTGCAACGCAACGCCAGGAGATCGCCGCGGTGAAAAACAACGTGATCATTATAGACGGCACGTGGAGCCAGGCCAAAAACATGTTCCTGAAGAACAGCATGTTCCACTTGCCCAAACAGGTGCGTACAGCCGTGTTAAAGCTTGTGTATAAGAGCGATGCATTGCTTTAGGAAAAGCAATAAAAGTGAGACAGAGTGGTCACGATCCTCCTACGCTGCCGACTGAATTACAAACAGTGTTTTGTTGGGTAACATATGATAAAGCTGCACAGTGGAGCCGATTTTGTCACTGTTGTCTTGGAGTGATGCGCCAATCAGAGATAAATTAAGGTTATCGAACTCCAGTGGTGTGCACAGTTGTGCTAAACTGCAAGCAAATAATCGCGGAGCTAACTTTTCATTCATAGCATTTATGGTTCACGCTAAATTTAGAAACTGTTTGTGGACCGGTTAAGGTCCACTTTATTGGGACACGATAAGTGTAAGTACAATAAAAAACATTCACACAAGGTATCCGCTGTTTACCTCGCTGGCTTAGCTCTTCCTAGACAATTCACATCCAGACAGTCTTTTCCACAAAAAAAGGAGTCACAACAGCTCGGAAAAAAAACCCTTTAATAGCTGTGCTGTTTTCTTCTTCTTATGATGTGGATCCTAATATTGTTGGCTCCCATTGCTCAAAAACAAAGACATGAAACGAAACACCGGCCGGCACTTACTGCCTACACTATGGCAATCCTCGAGGGACATTAACCATCATGGGAAAACTTGTTTCTACACAGCAATGATAAAACTGATTTTGATTTATGCTTTTCAATTCAAAAATAGCATGCATTAAATAAATAACCCAAAAAGTCCTGATTTGTTGCACGTTTGTTAAAGAGTGATAACAGAGGGGAAACACTCCTCTGGAAGTGGTGGAAACTGTGCTCCAGGCTTCCAGCAGTGTTGCCAGGTGCACTTATTATCAGCGACTTTGGGCTTGTCCGTTTCTGCTGTTTACAAAATAGAGGTAATGGAGCTGGTTGCTTGTTCCTCTCGCAAGAACTGGCAACACTGGCTTCCAACCCACACTTTTCTACTGCGGCTGCCTGGGCTCAGACGGATAGAGGAATATATCCAAAGAGAGGAATATTCTTTTCAGTGCCTCCACTGCCGTGTAAACGTTGAAGTTCAAAAGTAATTTATCCTGAACTAAAACAGCTGTCCCTCATGTGTCAGTCGTTGGTTATTGGTTAGCGTTAACTTCCTGTAATTTCCACATTTATCATTGGTTTAACAGATGCAAAGCTAATATTTTCGTTTGCAAAGCTACCTTTTTAATGGTTAGCCTTGCCCTCGACCTCAGAACTTACAGTTTTAAGAAATGACAAATATACGAATGACTCAAACTAAAAAGAATTACAGCATACCTCTTTAGACAGAATACAGGTCTTCTTTTATCTTTCTGCTTGCCTGAAAATGTAATGTCCACCATAATCCAAGGATAGTCCTTTTTTTTTTTCTTTCTTTTTTTATTCTACAAGATCCTTTCAAATTGAATAAGATATGTCAGAGGTGGTGTTAGCAATCATTAGCATGATGGCATTATACAAGCAGCCCCTCTGTGTATTTCTTGCAGAGTAAGTAGATCGCCAAAATGCTCCATGTTGGGCTTAAATGGACTCTTGAAATGAATAAAAACAGAGGATCAAGGGTGTAATAACATTCAGCTTCCCTATTTTTGTCTTTTGTCTTCTACATTCAAAGAATAAAAGCTTTGTTGCACTTTTGGATGGTGCATTCACTGGTTTGGAAAAGGTTGGGTTTTTTAGTTTTTATTTGCAGATCAGCAATGTCATGCAGCTGATTCCTGTCACCAGCCGGTTTCTTAGTGCATCTGTGCTAATTTACTGCTTGGCTAAACAAAACATTGCAGTTTCCCCTACCATTGTTCAAGGGGAGCCCCTGCTAATGAGACCACCCACCCCACAAGAAGATCACGACACATAGTATTTTTTTAAAACTTCTATACATGTTTACAGTTAATTTCATTAAATATATTAGGTTTCTACATTTTTAGAGCCAGATCACATCCTAGGCTATTTCGGTCTCTAGGTGGTCTCTCTCTAGATCAGCCACTCAGACTCAGGCCGAGTCATGTGTGTTTACGCATGCAGGTAAGCACATTTGCCTGCTTTGGCACAAATGTCTTTTATTTATTTTTTTATTTTACACACCCAATTTATCAGGATGGCCGCACAAAAAGCTCTGAGTCGGAAGTACTGAGTGTCTACTATGAGCTGCGCGGACGTCAGCGAAGTCTTTTCTGTTGTCACTTCATCACTCAGTTAGTGGATTTCAACAGAAAAGTCAAGCTTTGTTTGTGTAGCACATTTCAGCAGCGAGTCGGTTCAAAGTGCTTTACATCATGAAAACAAAAACATCCTAAACACAAAAAAGGACATATTTGTTCTCACGTGGAATCAGGCGTGATTATTTGAGCATACCGTGAACGTTTGCCTAATATTAGGACGATCACGTCTGTTTAAACTTAATTCATATAAGCGTTAACATCCACGTTCTCAACAAGTAAACAGCTTTGCGGTCGATTCCAGATGTCCTACAAAAAAAAAAAAACGATTTGCTCTGATCGTCGCCCATCCCCAGAAGTTCTGTCTGCTGCAACTAAAAGTCCACCCTCCTGAGTCCATCACTGAAAACAGCTTTCTGCGCTATTGTAAAACACATTTTCTGTTGCTAGATAGACCGCATGAACAGATCATATGAAAGAGATCCCACATGTGATCAAATAAACACTGAATAAATCTACACAAAAAAGGTATTCTTATCTGGCAGATGTAGATTTGAAGAAGGGAACAAGGCATTCACATTCAACGTATAATTTTCAATAAAAATGGTGACATGACGGTGAGAGACTAAAAGATGTAGAAACGGAGACGAAGAGAGACATGAGCCGGCTGATCATGCAGACCTTTATCCCAGGACGTTAATGGAAAGTTGAGCGGAAGGAAAACAGCGCTCATAACAGGAATTATGAATATGGTTCTGCTGGCATCAATATGATATCTAACCATCTTATAGAGGTAATAGAATTTCATCAATGGGTGTCTCATTAGATCACATCACAGCAGCCATACCAGCAGCACTGTTTGATCCCTTCTGCTTCGACTTATCAGGTGCAGCTTAACAGGATGCTGTCCAGCCAGTATGTGATCCGCACCCAACCCACCAACATCTGCCTGTCCACGCTGGAATGTGCTGCTGTGGCTTTGTCCATCCTGGAGCAGAAGGAAGAGATCCAAGAGGTGATTTTTTTTTTTTTTGCTCTCAACAGTTTCGCTGCTTTTTGCTTCTCTCCTCAAAAAATAAATCCAAACACATAATATTTGATACTTTTGATGACGCATGTGTCATTTCTCCCGTAGAAGGGGAATGGCCTTCTCTAGAAGGCATCTCTTTTCATTCTTATTTTCTTCAATTAACACTTCAGCTTTTGTTTAAGCAGCAACATGACCTAATTTGTCTGGAAGCTGTCAGTTAATTCGGTAAAAGAGGCAGTTGCGCTGGGATCAGGAGGACCACAATGTGTCCGCATACATAGAGGGTCACAACCAGTAATACTAAAAGGTTAACATGAGAAAGACTCTGATTATGAAAATGGAAGCACGCTACGGCTAGCAGAGTTGTGAGGTGTGCCACTGATATATCTTTTTCAATTGAATTCAATTTTATTTATATAGCGCCAAATCATGAAACATGTCATCTCAAGGCACTTTACAAAGTCAAGTTCAATCATATTATACAGATTGGGTCAGATTATACAGATTGGTCAAAAATGTCCTATATAAGGAAACCAGTTGATTGCATCAAAGTCCCGACAAGCAGCATTCACTCCTGGAGAAGCGTAGAGCCACAGGGAGAGTCATCTGCATTGTACATGGCTTTGCTGCAATCCCTCATACTGAGCAAGCATGAAGCGACAGTGGAAAGAAAAACTCCCCTTTAACGGGAAGGAAAACCTCCGGCAGAACCGGGCTCAGTATGAACGGTAATCTGCCTCGACCGACTGGGGTTACAGAAGACAGAGCAGAGACGCAACAAGACAGACAAAAAAAGCACAGAAGCACACATTGCTGTTTTTGCTCTGCAAATACGTTATGTTAGCAACATGAGAAGATCATTGATAAACGACGAATTACAAAAAGGGACTCGCAACATATGTCTTTGCTTTTAACGATCCATTTAAACCATCTTCTTTCTTGGATGGAACAATCACACAACATATGAATTCAATGTTGTTGTTTTTTGTTTCTGTTTTTTTAACCTAGGTGGAAAAAGTTTCCATTTTTCTTATCTTATCCACAGTGGGTAAAAATTAAACATACAGACTGAAAAATATATATGCAGGTGCCTAAATAATATTTGGTTGAATTCTCTTAATAGATTGCAAAGGTTTTGTACACTTTTTTTTTTTTTTGTCCACAAGCATATTTCCCCTATATTTTTCACCAAATATTCAGCCATTCTTGTTTGGAGAAATGGTAGAGTGCATTTAAATGGCTTAGTTACCTGGTACATAGCTAGATTTAAACATAGCCTAGTAACAATTAACAGATTGGAGGTCAGAGTGAGTCCAGAAGTGTAAGCCATCCAAGACCACTTTTTGCTAGTTTGGGATTATTATCCCGTTAGTTTCAACCATTGGACCCAAACTTCTATACTCGGATGAAAGAAACTAGCTTGGCATGTTCGAGAACAACTTAAGATGCAGCTGAATCTAAACTGGAAAACCCTGTGTCACTGGTTTTTGATTGAATGTTTCAGTTGGTTGGTTTCATAGCACTGAGATGGCAAGGAAGAAGAAGCTATGGGAAGCTTAATCCAAAATCTCAATGTTGGCTTGTTTTATTCATTTCAAAACTGTTTTCAATGTTTGTTTGGGGTCATTGCTCTATTTAGAACAGCCAGCTGCCGCATTTTCAAGTTACAACTATCAACCTGTTGTTTTCTGAGGGGTAATTTGACTGTTAAGGAAAGAAAAAGCAACAATGAAATAACCTGAAACTGAAAAGTAATAATGGATAAAGGTATACTGAAAATGAACTAATGAAAACCGAACATTACTTTTTGAATTGTGGTTCTACAGAATAGACTAAAATGATGGTACCCCTTGAAAAGATTGAAAGTAATTCAGTGACGTGTTGAACTGAGGTGTGTCCTCTAATTTAGCGTTACAGATGTCTTCAAGCTTGTAACCAGTCAGTCTGTCTATCTAAAGGTTTGCGAGCCGTCACGGTGCTGTTAGTTAGTTTAGTAACCAGTGTGGGTTGTTCTTTCATCAACAGAGGGGTACCAACAGTTTTTTCCACGTGTGTTCCTAATGCTTTGTCTTAAAACTTTCCTCCATTTGGCTTGTCCGTGTCCACAGCTGGATATTTTAGTCGAGCTTTAACGTGATGATTTTTGGAGTGGGGTATGTCCTTTCTCTGCTGCCATCCTTTCAGGCCATGGTGATCTGTCTGTAAATAGTGACACCGGTGTTCCAGCATCTTCCATTTTAGTATAGACTCTGGGTTTTTGTGCTTCCTGGGTTGTTCATGAACGGCGTAAACAGTTTCCTCAGGGAACTAGTTTTGTGTTATTTAATGTTATTTGTTAATGTTACGTGTTATTTAATTGACTTTTTCAGAGGGTTTTCATCTGAAAATGTCTATTTTTTTTTTTCACCCTCACAGATATTGCTGAGGCCTCTAAAAGCCCTGTGCTCCTTCCAGCTACAGCACGGCGCTCAGATTCATCACAGCAAAGAGCATCTCCTCAGGAACGGCATGTACGACAAACCCATGCCGAAAAACAAACGCAAGATCAAGAGGATGGAGAAACTGATGACTGACCACAGCATCTGTCCAAGATAAGATGAGGACAAGATTGATGACTGAGCAGAGAAGGGTCTTGGAATGCCTTTACACAGTTTGTTCAACTGCATGCAGATAACTGCATCATCTGCGTGCAAATAACTGGACTTTTGTTTCATTTGTTTCTTTTTTTTGCAATACTTTTTTGTTCAGTTTAATTTATATACTTGTTAATAATTTTAAATAAACGACTAGCATTCTACTTAGTGTTGTATGTTACAGCAAATCAGTCATTTTTTTTCTTTCTAGAAATTGTACTTGGTTCTCTACTAAAATATTATTTAAAACAAGCTGGTTAATGCTGTTGTGTATAGTGGTACTCTCTCCTCTATAAGGGCTGATTTATTTATTTTTTATTCAAAACAAAGTCTTAAAAAAATAAACGTATTTAAAGCCGACAATTACCAAAGCTGTACAAATGTTCGTCATCTTTAGTGGTCAGTTTACTGACTGAAAATGTAAATAGATCACTTGTAAATAAACCCTGTTTGACCTTCAAAAACACATTTTTCATTTTTTTTTAATTTCCATTAAAATAAATCAAAATTGTGGAAAAAAAATAGCTAGTATACTGGATAAGTAGATGCCTATTATGAACTAAAACATGGATTTGCTGTGTTTTGTTTTTGTTTTTTGATGGATCACAGTTTGTCCAGATCTTATGAAAATTTTTGTTTTTTTTTTAACTAAAAGGATTTCTGCCTGAAATATCTCGTTGCAACAGCAAACATAACAATTTCATTATATGTACAGTATTTCTTCCCTGACACGTAGGACTGTATTATGAGTAGCATTACAGATTATGATTTACAATAATTATGGAAGAAACATATTTTGTAACATTTTACATATGCAATTTTAACAATAACGTAGAAAGTTTGTTTTATGAAGAAATGTAACAATAAATAAAATGTAACAATATTTAGTTAGAATTGTTACATTGCTTATTATGCAGTATGTTCCCCTTGACAGCTTAGAAGATCACATATTAAGTAAGAATAATTGCGACAGAGATTTATTTTTATTTATTTATTTTTAAAATTTTTGAAACATAAAACTTTCCTTACCCCCCAAAAATGTTTTGTTAGATTTTTGCGTTTTATTATGCAGTATTTTTTGCTTATGTGTAGTATGATACGGGACTGATTGTGAGGCAGTACTAGTGATATGAAAATAATTTTTGTAAATACTCTTTTAAAATATAAAAGCAACCGGAAATAACATTAACTCGAAGCTTGCCGTTCTAGTTGGCATTTGTTTTGTAATTTGCTTCCAAGTCGCCTTTGGCTGAACTGTTGCGCATGCGAGTTTGGAATCGGCCCCCGGTCGCTCCGCCATCTTTGTCGGCAGCCCATTGTTCACTCCGAAGCTAACGACGGTGTCAAATCCCTCTACATCTCACACTAAACTATCGTGACCGTGCCACCGACAGCTGACTGTGACCGTCGCGGATTTGCTCACAAGGTCGCGACTTGCTTTCGGCCACCAAGTGAGACAGAATGGACGACGAGCAGCCGAAAACCCTGTAAGTGCATGACTGCGTTGCTCTCACAGCTAGCCGCTTTTATTCGTCACACAACATTGAGCGGTACATGTAAATATAAACGTCTCTTGGTATCTGTGTTTTAAAAATAAAAACAGATTTTGTTTCAGGAGTTACAATGGTCCCGCTGCCATTGCGATTAACGAGGTGATGTTTTTTTTTTTTTTGTAAAGGTAGAAGGTTTACAATCGGTTTAGTTGAAACGCTTAATGCTAGCTAGATAACTAGCTAGCTACTTCCAGAAAAATCCTAAAAATACCCGCTGGATCTGTCTTCGTCAAGCTTCTCCCTTCCAGTGAAATATGCTCGTTTCCCCCCTTGTTGAGCTTTAGGAAACACCTTAATGCTACCGAGCACCGCGGTAAAATCCTATTGTGTGTTACATTGCATCGACCCGTTCTGTTTTGTGTGCCTTTTACCTCCGAACAGCGGTACATGATGTTGGTCATTGTGTGCAGGCCACTAGTTTTCTAACCTTTAAGTCAGCGGTAAGGTTATTTTGGTAAACACAATTCACCACAAAAGGCACATCAGAAATATGTGCTCAGGTGCGTTTAGGTTTTTTTTTTTTTTTTTTCCTGAAGTGCCTGTCGGTGGTTTGTGCAAAAAGGAATCCTATTGTTTTATTAAGAAACATGCATTATCATGTATTTATTCGTCAATGATTCAGAGTAAACAGTTTACGTTAGAGCAGATAAAGTAAACGGCGGGACAATTTAGTTGTTTTGACAGTAAAACCATTATTCCTAAGAGGGTTTGGGGATTAATTGACAAACGGAGGCTAGTCTGTAAAGTTTAGTGATGAAAAAGCAGCACTCAGTTAAAATGTTAGGGCCATAAAATAATTCATATCAAGTATATATATATATATATATGTGTGTGTGTGTGTGTGTGTGTGTAAAATGTGTAAACTACGCTAATCTCTTAGCGTAATCTCTCTTTTTTTGCATTAATACTGAATCATATTGATCACAGAAGAAAACATTTTTAATGAGCACACGTAGAAGCTACATTAAAGAGGATGTGTATCTCAATTTCTGGAGTCAAACTATGGAATAAGTTGGGGAATTATTCAAATAATTGCACCGTATCTTAGGTTTTTATTATTTAAATATGGATGCCGTCTGCATTTATTCGGTTTTGTTTGTGATTGTGGCGTGAACATTTTTTATTTATATTGGAATGAAGTGAGTAAAACTGAAATGATCTAAAAGCCTGATGTAAGGTAAAGTAAAAAGTAAATAATTTTGTAATGCGGCTTTATATTCCATTTTTTTACCCTAAGACCTTTAAGTTTGTGCAACTCCCAAAAGTATTGCTGTATTAAAGTAGCAATAAGTAAAGAATTTACTGTAAAATCAACTTAAACCATTCTCATCTGTGACCCGGGATGGAAGTAACATTCCCTATGAACAGTCGGTCCTCTCCATCAACAATGTCTTAGTCACATTTTTCTACTTTAACCTAGAGGGACGGTCCGGAACCACTTCGGCTCAGTGCGTAGCCCACGTTTAGTTCCTGGTTCCTGAGCCAATCACATGAAAGTTCCCAGGGTTCTCAAAGCAGAGAACATTTGGCGTTTCATTTGGGCAAAAGAACAGCATCCTGCAGACGTAGAAGCCTGTAAGAGAAGCAGACCAGAAATAGAAAGAATACATCATAAACCTATCCTGTGTAACGATGGACTCAGTGGGGTTCCACAGCCATAGGATCATTGAAAGGCAACGTGTACGTGTTGTTCCAATTTTAACCACTAGATGTCACTACTTATTGTACCTTTAAAGGTAGAGTCTGCAATTTTATTTTTTCATAAGTTTCACCAAGTCCTTTTTTTTGAATAACTTCACATGCGCAAGACCGTCTTACCTCGCTCTTCCGCTCCTCAGGGGGATCGTGTGAAAAAAATCTACCAAACCCACTCTGGTCTTATTTTTTTTAGGAGGGGCACAAAGAGCAGCAATGAGTTTGTCCTCCATTGTTGACGTCCCGGCTTTTACTGGCCCTTTAAAATGCGCCACTGCGTCACATAGTGGAGGCCCTCTGGCTGGTTGACGTCCAGCTGCACAAGTTCAGATGTTCCAACTCTAGTGTCTGCTGCTTTGGACGTTCAGTCGCTTGAAATCTGAAAATGCGCCGCAGGACCTCTCGATGCTCCTAGAGGCACGTCTACTATAGACTTTGCATTTAACCAGGTGCCCCTGACGTTCAAATCGCGTTGGGTCTGAATGCCGCAGAACGCAGTTCCACAGCCTTCTGCAGAGTTGTTTCAGCCTTTCTCCCAGCTTGGAGGGCATCAGCCGATCAACCCACCCAGCGACGCCGTCGACAGCGTTGCATGCTGACCAAACATAGCACCACTAGTGGCGCGGCATGGGAATTACACCCGTTTTTAAGTTTCTCCTGCTGCCATGTGAGCGCAGGTTGTAATTAGAACATTGTCGTATAAACATGTTAACAGAAATGGAACAAAGTCTTGTTTTCTGTGGGTTGTTGACATATAAAAAGGCCCTATAATAAAATCACAGAAAGCACTTTTTCTAATTTACAAGTTCTCTATTAATATTAACATTTAAAAGGAGGAAATTATTTATTGTAAAGAATTTTCTGAATGGCCTGTAGGATGTTGCTGTCAGCAGATTCCTACATAATGCGATGGGAATAAGTGGGCCAAGATGTTTTAATATGCAGAACCAAAGTTCACAGAAAGGGAATGAAATGTTCAATCTTTGCTAAGAGCTAGTCAAGCTTTAGTTTGAAGATTTTTGTGCTCCGTGCAAAAGTTGAGTCACTTCTAACTAAACCCAACTGGGTCGTGATTGGTCTTTGTCCCTCAGGGTAGAAACGTAGGTAATGGAAGATTTAAAAAAAAAAAAAAAAAACTTTGGTTTTCAGAAGTCTACCATCTCCCTTCAGTCACTTGCACATATTAGTTCATGGTAACGAAGATATAATAGGTGCGAGAAAAAAAAACAACAACCGAAATTGTCAAGAAAAAATTTCATTCTCCAAGTATAATTTCTCTAGGAATAATTTTAGTCTGCGATGAATCAGAGTTTTATTGATGATTGCTGATTCCTGTTTTGGTAAAGTCCTGTATTTGCCCATTTTAACAGATTCCTACTTCTTTTTTTTTTTTTTTTAATTAACAGTCTTAAAATATGTTCAAGCTTTCCTGCTATCAGTGATACTGGATTATTTATGGGTGTTTGAGAAGCTAAGGCCCACCCTATGCGTAAGCTTTTAAATTTGTAGTCAGCATGTTGAACCAGGGGTCTGTGGTCCCCAGGACCCACCGTTCTACTTGTTTTAGACGTCGCCCTGCCTTCGCACACCGGAGTTAAACACATGGGGGATTAACAGGCCCCTGCAGTGCTTGATGGCTGCTGAGGAGGTCGTACAATCATTTGGTTCAGGTGTGGCGAGTTTGATTAACTATACATGTGTTTCTGTAGGAGAACGTAGATCCTAGGTCTGTGTATCGGTTGACAGATTACGATTCACAAGATTTCAAAGCAATTATAATTTGATTGAAACATTTTATCCCCCACCCCTAGTTAGATCGCTAACTCAACGAAGAGTTCTCTAAAGACTACAGAATATTTCCAAATCTAGCATGTCAGGGATTGAAATCTTACACAGGAGCTTTTGTGTAAAATATTCACCCTTCCTGGTAAAAGACGGTTGGCCTCTTTGCAGGTTAGCTTCCTCTTTTGCAGCCTTAAGACTTAGATATGATACAACCTAAAGTGCAAAATCATGAAAAAGCAAAATGATCAGCAACCACTGATGTTTTCATTTTTCAAATCAGTTTGTACAAACGGAAGTTGCAATTGTGGAAGAGAGGGATTCAAGTTTGACCTATTCCAATTTCTGTAATAGAAAATCATCTTTTTTTAACAAAGGGCACAATTTACTCTTGTTTTTTTTTTTTTTTTTTTTTACCTTGTTAAAACAAATCGGAGGTTATTAAATCCCAGTACCTTCAGTGGGGAAAGTAGCTACTGTGTTGTTCTCAAGCCACCTAGTAGTGCCTGGATATGGGGCATTCACTGACCGTAAAAAGATACTTTTTGAGTCAGCCGCTGGCTGGTTGGCCAGGGATGAGGGCTGAGGTCACAGAAACTACAAACAACTACCCAACGTTCAAAACCTCCCAATCCCCTTCTGTCCCGTCTACATTCATGATCAGACATGTCAGAATAGGATCTATTTACCACCAAAGTCTTCATCATGACTCTGTTGTGCTGCTGCCGTTTGTGTTTCGTTTGTAGGTATGTGGGGAATCTGTCCCGGGACGTGACGGAGGCCCTCATCTTGGAACTGTTCAGCCAAATCGGGCCCTGTAAAAGCTGTAAAATGATAGTAGATGTGAGTTTCAGTCTTTATCGTTTTGTCGCATTATTCACTTCTCAAAACTGATGCATACAAAGATGTAAACACTTCTGACGTTTCCTCTTTTGTTTCGATGCTAAGCTTGTTTCTTATAGCATGCAGAAATTACGCATCGTCAACCCTTCTCATTGCCTAATGCTGCCGTCATTATGATCACGTTTACATAATCTGTGTCTTCTGTCCACTCCAGACAGCAGGTCATGATCCGTACTGCTTTGTGGAGTTCTATGAGCATAGACATGCCACTGCTACAATTGCAGCCATGAACGGTCGGAAAATACTGGGTAAGGTAAGTTATCATATCTCCTCGGTGAGTGAGTGAGCAAGGGCAAGGCTGGGTGGGCAGAGTTAGAATCAAACAACCGGCAAAACCCGTTTTGGTCAAAATGTGTCCTCCTTTCGTCCCCACTCCATGCTCATCTATTTTTGCTGTGCACAAAGCGTCTGAGTTTGGAGCGCCACACTTTACCAGTCTCGCCTTTCTTCGAACGTTTTCCAAAAACATTAAAAGCTTCACCTCGAGATTCGCAGTCAGGTTTTAGGTTCGTTAACATAACGTGCAAATCGGCGATCGCTTGTTTTGCATCCGTCAGTTCATTGTTATTTCGTAGTCGTCTGATTTTTGTACAGTTATGTTGCAGAATAGGTCCAGACTGTCATTTCCTTATCCATACCACATAGAAGATAGTGAGAAGACGTCAGGAACAAAACGCCAGAAACAGGCTGATCTACATGCGCCTCCAACGCTGACTTGAAAGTTTTTTTTATTCTTTCAGCAAATTTCTTATTCTGATTATTGCTGTCATAATATTAATATATTGATAAATGGTGTATTTTGCATTCTAGGCAATTGAATACATGCTGCTTGCATCTTTGTTTCCCAAAATGTTGTCAGATATGTTCCTTTTTAACTTCTCACCGTCAAATTGTTTAAGAATTCATTACTTTTCTTTTTCGTTTCTCACCTGCATCCTGTTGCCTTTTTCTAACCCTTCGTTTCAGCTTTCTAACCCTGCAGCGAAACTAATAAATGACCGTTCTGCTCCTAAATCCAGTCAACATCCGCTGCGCTTCTATTTAGGGGTTTCAGGGTATCGGAAAACTTTGTCACAAGGAAACTAAATTTACTTTGTCCAGGCTTAACATAGCTGAAAGCTAACTTCAGAGCCTGTATTGACTAAAAATATAGCCAGTGGGTCATGTTTACATGAAATAGTGTCAGTAATAACACAACATTTATTTTCCAAATCAGATTAACCTCATTGCTTTCCTGATTTTTGTTAATTGTTAACCTAAATACCAGTGTATTTGTGCCACCTTAACACAAGTTTACCCTCTCAAACATTTTGTACTGCATTAAACAAGCTTCACTAATTGTATTACTAACATAGTGAGCCTGGATAATTGGTTATTTAAATTCTTTGCAGTTCTTTTTCAAAGTGATAGTGCGTAGTAATGCATGTGCATTAAATTGTGCAGCCCAAATGCGTATGCCGAGCCTTTAAACTGACTGGAAAGTAGAGATGCACCGATCAAAATTTCATGACCTATTTCACATTTCCGATTTTTGTAAAGCTTTAGCCATCCAATGCCAATTTTAACTAATTTGGAATATAAGATACAAGAACAGCATTCAGAATATTATTTTCTAGCCTTCCTGCCCTGAGCGCTCATTGATTATTTGCATTAAGAGCTGAGCCACTGTTTCTGAGATAGCCGTCCTTTTAAAATGATTATAGCTGATCTCATATTAGCAGTTAGCCTGGTTGGAAATTGTAGATATAAAATTTCTAAAAGGCTACCAAACTCTCTAAATCCAGCATGTTTAAAGCTCACAAGTATAAAGTAGGGCACCTTTACCGTAGCATGTTCAGCCTTCCTGTTATTTGCTGAACTCTTGCCCTCTCATTCACACGCAGCTTGAGTAAACTGCATGTAGTTGAGAGTACATCTTCCTTTAAAATAGCTTCTTGCTTCTCTTGTTTGATTTTCATTTAAACTCCTAATTAGTTATCTAGTTATCTCTCAGGTTTCTTCACTTAGTTGCAGTGTCTGCCCTGAAAAGTGTTTGCAGTGATTCGGTAGCGCTTTGCATGGTGTGTTCATTGATTTTTATTATTTAATTTTTATTTATTTTGGGGGGTGGGGGAGAGTTTTTATCTGTCCAATCACTGGTCAGGGCCAATAAAGCGAAACATCTTCTGATCGCCTGGGCACTAGCTTTCTTCTGGGTTCATCAAGGAATCATTAACACGTTAATGGATGCAGTCCCATCTGTCTTCGGTCACTTCATTCTCCATGCTGTCTGTTTTAACGACCGTTTTTATTCAGCCCTTCCTGTGTTTATGAATTCATTGAATATAATGTGGCCCTGCTGTGTTCTTATACAACATGTAACTTTCTTTGATCTTCTTTAATTGATGCTCTTCTGTGCCCCTACATCTTTAATGCTGTGTGTTCTTTGCAAAGTTGTTTCCACATAGAATCCACATAAGAGCACCTTTTAAGAAAAAATACTTTCAGTTGAAAATATTTTATCCTCAACAGGTATTGAAGGACCATTTGAGGAGTATAACAAGTTCGTAAAAATCACTTGTTTGTAAGTCCCTTGTTATTTGGACCTTACTTCCTACAGTTTTACTCCAAATTACTAGACTGAAAATGAAATGTTCCTCATTATAAAGGTGAAGTCATAATATCCCTTTTGTACTCCACTGTATATTAATGTCTTAAATTCAGAGGTATATGTAAAATTAGATAACCATGGATAATTAGTTTGTATTGGTGGTTTAAACATTTATGTGGCTTTCAGAGGCCATCTTAATCGAAAGTTCTCAATCACAAAATAAAACCAAACGTAAAGCTGGTGTGTGACCCCACCCTCTAATCAGAGAAAAGCAACCCTCCTATCTTCCCCAGGCATGCTTCATGTCTCACTTTTTCATCTTCCCCGCTCTTTGCATCTGTGTCTCTTGCAGGAGGTGAAGGTTAACTGGGCCACAACCCCAACTAGCCAGAAGAAAGACACAAGCAGTAAGTTATTCATCTAACTCATCATTTCGGCTCTTAGTTCCACTCCACCCTGTTTGGTCATTTTAGTAGTATGATGGGCGGTGGCGTAATAAACAACCGAACATTTTCACTTCTCTACTTGTAGCTCCGCCATTCTTAAGTTCAGACTACAAAAAATCGTAGCGGGGGAAAAAGGTGTATTCGTGAAAGTCTGGAGTCTGACCTTGTTCAGCAAATACTGTGATGTGATTGTTTATAAAACGTAACAGAGATAACTGAACAGATAAAAAAAATACCCAAACCAAATATAAAGATATCTATGCAGCTCCTGGAGAGACTAAATTCTTATTTTCTGCACTCCTAGAGATTAAAAATACACTATAAAATGTATTTAGGGACTATATAAGTGGATTATGCATGAAATGTTCCCTTTATGACTCGGAAAGTGGTTGCCTAGGATAAGAAAAAAAAAAAAAAACCTTTATTGTCCCACAATGGGGAAATTCACGCATGATAGTTGCAAAGACACAGTTCCACACAGTTTATAGTAGTGAAAAAAACAAGCTAATCTGATTTTAAGTTAATTCTAAAGCAGCAGAGGATGAGCGTTATCGCAAACGTCAAAATTAAAAAGGAAATCCTTAAGGGATTGCTTAAACAGAGACAAACCTTCACGTCTGTGGGACTATAAACAGAATTTTTCTTTTTCTTCTAAATCATGTGATATGAGATATTGTCACACCCCTATTCGTCAATATAAAATTTGCTTAATTTCAAACATTTGTTTATTTTAAGATTTTTATAATTGTTGCAGGAAAGCTAGCTGGAGAGAAATAGGACTTGCATTGCCTTGCAAAAGTATGTAGACTCTTTGACATGTCTCAACGTTGTTCACAGTGCATCCTGAATCTTGAATGTATTTTATAGGTGCTGTATGTGAAAGATCAACACAAAGAAGTGCATTACCCGTGGAATGGGGGGGAGGGAGGGAGGGAGTCTGCTTGTGTGTAATTTAATCTCAGTTCAAATCCAACTCTTCTGTGAAGACCTCAGGGGTTCGTTAGAGAACAACAGCATCATGAAGACCAAGGAACACAACAGATGGGTCAGGAAGGAAGCTGCGAAGAAATATAATGCAATTTTATGTAATAAAACAATACACTAAGCTTTGATTAGCTCACAGAGAACTGTTCAATACATGGTTCTGTACATAAACTAAGAAGCTGGGGATGGATAATATTAATTATAGAAGCAGCCAAGATTTCCATTGGAACTGTGAAGGATCTGCAGAGGTCCACTGTTTGGGTGGGATAATCTTTTCACAGGACCGATATCAGCCATACACTCAGCAAAGTTGGCTGTATTGGAAAAGTGATAAAAAATTCACAGTTGAAAGAAAGTTATAAGAAGATAACGTCCTGCCTTGGGATTGCTTTTCTACACTATGACCGGACAGGAAGGCCGGTCATAGTGCTGAGAGAAAAGCTGTTGGTCTTCAAACAACTTGATTGGTGGAGGTTCTCCCTCCTGCTGAATAAATGATACTAAACATTTAGCCAAATTAGTGACAACATTTCATAGGTTTCCAGGCGTATTACTAGTTTTAAACATCCTTGAGATGGTGCAAAAAGTGGACATTTGTGGAGTGCATAAGTGAGGAGTGCTTCTTGGGAAATGGTTTTAGATTTAATGTTTTACACTCTAAAATAGTGAAGCTACTAATTCTTTTTTACAATGTTAGGTTTTTATTTCTGAAAACTGCTTTTTATTTTTTAGGTCACTTCCATGTTTTTGTTGGAGACCTCAGTCCAGAAATCACCACAGATGACATAAAAGCAGCTTTTGCTCCATTTGGAAAAATATCGTAAGTTTATTCTCATCACTGCTTATCCCGCAGTCCATCAATGACGGGGGTCCTTCCCTCTAACGTTTCTTCTGCTCAAGTTCGCAGTGTGCAAAATAATTTTGAGTCGATCAAAAAGGATCATAGAGAAACAAACTCAAACCTGAAGTACAACAGATAAACTGTTGCAAGTGTAGGAAAAAAACGTACAGTTTAATCTTTGTCTTTACTCAGAAAGAAAAAAGTCTTTCTCTCTTTGAATAATGTTAAACATAAGAACTTTACCAGTGTCAAAACTAGACCGATTCAGGTTTTTTAAGACTGATACCGATTATTTTGACGTCAGTCTAACCGATACCAAATATGTGCTGCCAATTTGTTTTGGGAGTGTTTTGTGCCACTTTGTGAAGCCAATATAGATATTTCTTCTTTTTACATGATAAAAATTACACAATGATAACAAATGTTACACAAGTCTCAAAACCTGTTTAAACAAGCTCATTTTAACAATCGGCGTAAGATCCCAGTTTGAAAGGGCCCGTATTTTTCGGACTAAAAGGCACACTTAAAATCCTTAAATTTTCTCAAAAATTTATGCTGTGCCTTATAATCCGGTGCACCTTACATATGATTACCGTTGTGCTTACTAACTGATTTTATGTGGTACAATGCGCTCACAAATCTGTTAAAATGTGAAACTACAACTTTTTGATTTGCAACTAAGCTGCTCTGCTCAATGGATATTCGTAGCATTACGGTACACTGTGTCACTACCTGATCAGACCCCAGAGCTGTCTACAAGACTGCCTGACTGTAATGTCTAAACTAGAAGAGGATTCATGTAAGAAAACCCACATACTTGGGCTTAGTTCACTCCGCAGAGGTCCTCGCCTACTCGAAGCGAACTCCACACATTCACGTACGCGGTGTCACACTATAAACTGCTTGGATGTAAGAAGTCTTTATATCGAACTGTTTTATATGTGACACCGAGCTTGATGCACTGAGCTGCTCCAAGCAGGCGGTCCCAAGGACGCGCAGCATCTCAGTCCCTCTCTAGAAATGGTTAGAGAGACGGCTCTAGGAGCTCAGCTAGCTAATCACACATTTTACCATCCGTTCCGCCGCTTCGTCCCACTGGCAGGAAGTCTGGGAATTGTAGGAATTCCCCACAAGAAATGTAGGCAACAGTACGCTCAACTATGAAGGGTAAAATGTTTAAGTTTATTTTGAACTTACAGGGCAGTGTAGTCCAACTACTTTGTCCTCCCGATAGAGACGGGTAGCTCTCCCTCTCAGAGAGCCGTGTATGTGAAGGAGCGGAGGGATATTACACACTTAAGAAAAATATTTAGTGCACCTTAGAATCCGGTGCGCCTTATGGTCCAAAAAACCCGCATCACCAATCTTGTGGCAGCGCTGTGCTCACACTTAATGAATGTTTCACAGCAAGATAAGAGATTGTTTCGTTGAGTGGGGAGAAGGAGAAGAAAAAAAGACTTGACACGGCTGCAGTGTATGGACATTATTTCATGCAAAGTTAGATGCTGTACTTATAGTGATTGGTAATTATTTTCATGTGCATACATGATTCTCCATGGGAATGAACACGCGCACAGCCGTTGACAGCTTGTCATCTTGGAGATCAGACATAGGGGTTTTTGGTAATGGATCAACAAACGGATCAATGTATCAGCCGATACCAACACAAGGGGAAAAAACGCAAATGTTGGTCCAAAATATCAGCCGGCTGACGTATTGGTCGACCCCTAGCAAAAACCCTATTTAAAGCAGCTCTGTATACGTTTCAACCCAAAAATTGGCTTAATATGTATATTAAATAATTTTCCAGGTCAGTATACAGCACTTTGTGCATATGGATGCTCCCCGGGGGCTACCCTTCTCAAAAGCTCGCCTATTAAGTTCGCTAAATGTGTCATGTGACCCATTCTAGTTTTTTCAGACTGCTGTAACAACAAAACAAAACAGATAGGACTCTTACCTGATCAGATATATTTCTGATCTAGGGTTTAATCTAGAGGCATTTATGTGGCCTTGTCCTTACAAGCGACTGCATGACACGGTCCAAACTGGTCTGCTATTAGATTCCAAAACATGGACGGAGACTTCGATTTTGCATCAGGGCTGGTGAATCTGGAAGTTAAAGGTCTAGCACCCCTAGTGGCCAAAAATTACACAACGCTGCTTTAAGGGAAAAACAAATCCAGATTATCCCAATTTAACATAAAAACAGTATTTACAGTCTTCAGTTTCTGACTATCACTATGGGGAAAGCTATTTTAGGATTTTAATTTCAGCTGGCTAAGAGGGTCATATTGATACGCTACCAGTGAAAAGTTTGGTATCACCTTCTCCTTCAATGGTTTATTTTTATTCCCAGCTCTGGGAACTCCTGCTAGACTGTTGGAAAACCATTTCAGGCGACTACCCCCTGAAGCTCTTTAAGGGGCTGCCAAGAGTGGGCAGAGCATTAATGAAGAGAGGGGGGCTGTTTTGAAGAATCTCAAGTGTAAATAAAATATATTTTGAATTACTTTATAATTTTTTGTTACATAATTGTATATACTTTAGCTTCATAGTTTTTAAGTCATCAATATGTTTCTACAGTGTAGAAATAAATAAAAGGAAAAGCTGTGAATGACAAAGGTTCATTCAGACCTTTCACTGGTAGTGTGGGTATGTGCGATATATATATATATATATATATATATATATATATATATATATATATATATATATATATATATATATATATATATATATATATATATATGGTCCTTTTTTTTGAAATAGTTGCAATTGTGTGAAAGCTACATTTTAATTGGATAAAATGACATCAGTACTTCCTAATATTCCTACTGGAAATCACCAGTCATTGTTTAACCGTCTCATCAAACTCTATAAATGTGTTTGTTTGCATGCAGGGACTGTCGCGTTGTGAAGGACATGGCCACAGGTAAATCTAAAGGCTATGGTTTTGTCTCCTTCTTCAACAAATGGGTAAGTTTGTCTTCACGGACCTAGCGTGTGGTGATGCAGAACGTGTCAGCTGGTTCTGAGTTTTAGCTTATTGTGTGGCTACTGTTTCTTTCCCGTTCAGGATGCAGAGAACGCCATTCAGCAAATGGGGGGGCAGTGGTTGGGAGGACGGCAGATCAGGACCAACTGGGCAACAAGGAAGCCTGCTCCTAAAACGACAAACGAAAGTAAGTTTGCCGTTAATCTAGAAAAAATAGAATCTGAAACTGTTACACTTATGTCAGTTTTTAAATATTTTTAGCATAGTACATTTAGACCTGGGGCCGTTCTCATGAGCTTCTTCGTTCATGTTTGTCCCCATTTTTAGCAGCCAGTACCAAACAGCTCTCTTTTGATGAGGTGTTAAACCAGTCCAGCCTCAGCAACTGTACGGTCTACTGCGGGGGAGTCGCACAAGGCCTCACAGGTGAGGAACTGTTTAAAACCAAGCGGCAGTCCTGTAAGCGATGAATACAATTTACACGTTTTGATTTATTTCACAGAGCAAATAATGAGACAGACCTTCTCACCTTTTGGCCAAATAATGGAAATCCGCGTTTTCCCGGAGAAAGGCTACTCCTTTGTGAGGTGAGCGGACTTTTAGATGCGCCGGTTTTAGGCAGCAAGATGATCTCCTTGTCAGATGAGCTTTGCCTTTTTAGGATAACTTAATATTAGGCAATATAATGTGTTAAGTTTTATCTTTCCGCAGGTTTAACTCCCACGAGGCAGCAGCTCATGCCATAGTTTCAGTAAATGGCACTTCCATAGAGGGCAACATTGTTAAGTGTTACTGGGGGAAAGAAACGACAGACATTGTACAGGGCCCCATACAGCAGGTACAGATGGCGCAGGTACGGAGATTTCTCTTCAGAAACTTTATTTTACTGCTATTTACTATTACTGTTTACTGCTAAACGAGGCGTTTTTGCTTCTGTTGGGTTTGATTATTACCTTTTCTGTTTTGCGGCAGAACACACTGAGCTTTGCAGCTCAACCATACAATCAGTGGGGCCAGTGGTACAGCAACACACAACAGATCGGCCAATATGTGCCCAATGGTTGGCAGGTGCCAAGCTATGGCGTCTACGGACAGGCCTGGGATCAGCAGGGCTACAAGTAAGTGGAAGCATTTGGTCAATCAAAATAAGCAGCGCCGCTTTTTATTAAAGGGCAGTTTTTATTGGCTTTGACATCCATGCAGAAGTCACGATTCCATCAATGTTTTTAATGCACATTTTGAAGTATCGCGTTAGAAAAGGTTAATGGAAAGGGCAAAATTTGAATTAACTCACTAAATTTTGCGAAAAAGTTACGTTTGCATGGGGTGGTTTTTTACTTTTCCAAAAACCAGTAAACGGAGGAGACTGAAACCATTTGTAGAATCCGTTCTGACGTAGCAGACGTTTACCTCACACGACTGATCAGCTGTTTCTGCTGCCGCCGTCTTCCTGAATCTTCCCATAACACTCGAAAACAGGGCTGGAAGCAACAAGAGGTACGCGTGGAGTGACAAAGAGACTCGAGCATCTCCTCCGTGAAGAAAAAAAAAAAAAAGAATCAGCACATTATTATTTCCTGTTTATTACAGCCAACGTCACCGTATGATGACATTACGGTGTGCGTCTCCTGGGTAATTCGCTATAAACCAGTAAATGGAAACCTGTCTGATTAGGGCTGGGTATCATCTAGGATGAGCCGATTCGATACGATTCTCGATACACAGCTCACGATACGATACGATTCTCGATACATAGCTCAGCTTGCTTTGATTCCAATATCGATATTTATTACTTTGAATTAATGCTCAGTGATTCAATCACCAAAATCAGCCAAATATTATGTTTATGTTCTATTTATTGATCACAGACATATTAACAGGAAAATAAAGTGCATTTGCTTCAATGCATTTAACGTGTCACAGAAACCAAAAATGTGCCCAAACATCTGATTTTAGGGACAAAGGAGCTTCTAAAATCCTGTCGGCCGTTCCACAAATTCGTCTCACTTGCTCTCCTTCGCTGTGAACTGTAATGGTTGCGCTGTAATAACGCCCCCTAGAGGTTGGGAGGTATATCGATATTGAAAGCTAGAATATCGATATTAAATCGTTTTTAAAAATATCGATATTAATCTTTATATCGATTTTTATGCACAGCCCTATGTCTGATGCATATTTTTTTTTTGCAACATTTTCAAAGTTCACTCAAGGTTCGCATGAGACTTTGATGGAAACACGGCTTGAGAATGAGTTAAATGGACTGTTTTCGTTTGTCTTTACCATGAAGCCTTCTGCCATGGGTTGCTCATACAGTTTATAGACTCTTTTTAAAACTATTTAAAGTTCCTCCTGAGGTGTGAAATACTGCAGAGCCCTGCTGGGGAAGACTACATACCTTCAAAATGTCTTCCTTCTGGTTGAATTTGCTCGTCAGCTTTGAACACAGATGTAAAGTAAAGGCAAAAACCGCTCTGAGATGAGCTTTATATTATTTTGGGTTAATCCTTTGGTAATAGCAGATGCATCAAAAATAAAGGTTGGTCAAAGGTTTGTTGGTTCAGCAAGAATATCATGATCTAAAAGCGTTTATTTCAAACAGCGGGCCAGTAGATATTGGCTGGTTGTTGATGGAGCCTTTCGACTATGGGTTCAGAAACGTTCCTCCCCAACATTTGCCTACCTAGACTGCTTCTTGTGTGAGTTTCCACAGTGTGGTCTAAAACTGGGCCTTTAGCAAAGGTTATATTAAAGAAGAAACGATTAAACATTTAAAATGTTTTTTCATTCCAAGGAGTCACCTTAATCTTGTTCCACTGTGCCCTTTTGAAGAAGTAATCGCCCGCGGTACTCCTGCACTGAACGGAGGAATGTCTGGGCGCACTCCAAGTCCGGGCGCTGCTAATTTTACCAGAGAGAAATTCCAGCTAGCTCGGCTCGGTCTCTTCAGTCTGCAGCCGCCTCCCAGGACGGAAATTAGACAGAGACGGCAATTATTAGGGCATTTACACTCCACAGAGTCTATAGTTAACAGTAAAAGCTTAACTTAACGCATTCTTCGTTGTTAATTGGATGCATATTTGGTTAAATCAGGGGTTGAGCAACTTTGATTCAACTTTTTTTTTTTTTTTGCTCAATTGGTTGTGACAGCTAAGGGTCAGATCCTTGGCTGGGCATAAATTTTACAAGTATATATTTGATATGAAAATGTAAGTTCTAAGGTTTAACATCTTCTGGTAGTACTCATTGCAAATGCATAATAAAATGTTACCCACCAGACTCACAACAAAACTGTATGTTTTAACAATACCCGTGCGTTTCCCTTCATTTTATTGTCCACAAACATATTCTTAAAGACTACCATAGTCATTTTAAGGATAAGTGTTTGTTTCTATTTTCTGAATACTTAAGTAGGAAACATTTCTAACGAATATTTCAGAATTAAAAAAAAAAAAAAATTAAGTCTTATCCAAGTCTAGAAATGTCAACAAACTGCTGGTAACACTAAATCTGAATAATTTGTATTTTTTGCCAAATTTGTCAAAAAGTTGGATTTTCTTTTCTCCGGTGTAATGTTGATCATCTTAAAATACAGGAGAAAATATCTTCACTTGTTGACTGCAGAGTTGATTGAAACGTTCTGATATGAGTCTGTTAAAGATTGGTGTATTTAATTATTAACAGTTGTTCTTAACGCTGAGTTGCGCATTTATTGCAAGGCGCTTAAGACGGTCAGGCTCGGCCCGACATTATTTTACAATTGATTTATAAATTAAGCAAACCAGCATTATAATAGTTTTGCGATACTCCTGCTAGATGTCACCACGTCTGTTTATGTTTGTTAATCGCGCCCGGGAGCTAATTATCTTTCGTCTCAAAAAGGACCATCAAAACACTATCAAAATAGAGGCTTTATAACCTTATTTTACCATGATCAAATGGTTTTTGGTCTTTTTTTAATAAGCATATCGCGTGGCTATATACCTTTTAATCACTGGATTGTGGAGCCGTAACGGAGTCTTTTCAGTCTGTGTTGTAACAGGAGAAATCTCCTAATTTTGCTTAGTTTATGTTGCGTAAACATGGAAACCACCTTTCTGTGGCGTTGTGACGTTCTCACCTGATGTTCCAACCCTTCCCCTTTTTTCAGTCATTTACACGCTGGAGCCGGATGGACGGGCGTGGGCGCTGTGAGCAACGGAGGCATGGTGGAGCCTGGCCAGGGAGTCAACGGGACAATGCTAACCAACCAGGCAGGCATGAGCACCACTGGATACCCCACCCACTGATCACAGTAGCCCCCTCTGAAACGTCCGAGGACACAAGGATTATACTCTGCTGGGGGAAGGAGTGCACCAGATGTGCTCTGACTGTCACATCACAAAATTTCTGTTAGTGAAGCTGGTCTGCCATTTATTTTTCGTTTATCTTACTTTTTTTTTTTTTTTTTTTTTTTTTTACCAGCCCAAAGCCTCACCCACTGCCCAAAATCAGCAGGTTGAAAGTTGACTATACACACTTAAACACAGATAAAGCCACCGCTAATGCACATTGCATTCCTGGGCCTGTTTTTATCATTTGGTGTGTTCATAGCCAAAAGCAAATTTACCAATCTGTCGAGAGATTTCCGGAATAGAGCGTTCAGTTCAAAGAAAAACGAGTGTCGAGTGAGTTAAATCAAACCCATCCCCTGACTTCAGGGCCTAAAAGCCGGAGATACGGGGCAGAATTTGTGTGTCACTGTTTAGCAACCATCCAGGGAGGAAAGGCGACGAATGCTTCCACAGCGAGCACTCAGTAATCCCACAGCATCGCAACACAGCTGCTCCACACGCCGGCACAGAGCTGCTCCTTTCCTCTCCGTCGAAGCCCGTCCCGTCGTCGCTCTGTCCGCTCGTTACCGTAGTGACGCAGCTCTCAGGACGTGCTCACGCTATTCTGACCGCCTGTAGAGGCTAGCAGGCTGGGAGGAAAATTGGTCACAACAAAACGACGTACAAACAAACGCCAGTGCTCCTTCACGTCCCGGACCGGACCCCATGGAGAAACTCATCTGTGGAAAAGAAGTGCGTGTTTGTGTGTGTGTGTGTGTGTGCATGAACTGATGCTTTTACTCACCAAGACGACGCCCCCGTCATCTACCCCAAACCCAGAAGGACTATGCCATTGTTTTTCTTTTCTTTTTCTTTTTTTTTTTGGGGTGGGGGTGGGGGGGGTTGCTACAAAACTGCTTGAGAAAGGAGTTTTCTTCTTTGTTTTTGGGCAACGTTAAATGCTGACATTGTATAAAGAGCTTTTGTGTTTTATTTCAGGACTAAAGAAACGTTGAGCTGATGCCATCAAATTATGTACACGCACGATCCTTTTTTTTTGTTTGTTTTGGACACCATTAAGTGGCTGTCAACCTAATTTTTTAATTAGTATCTCAAAACAATTGCAGGGATTACTGCCGCTCTTCTCTTACGTACAGGCAGACAAAGATTGCACAAAAACTTAGTTACCTTTTCACAAAATTTGAAGTACTCGAAATTTCTTTTCTTTTTTTTTTTTGTTTTTGTTTTGTTTGCATTCCACTTTTTCTGCGATTTTATTTGGAAGCCTGTTATATGTAAATAGCCAAACAGTCTGTTAAATTGTACTAAATCTGTATAAAGACATGTTCCATGAGAATGCGTGCTTGCTCCTGGCTGGGGGGGGGGGTGACATCTCTGTCCAGTGCTGAACCGTATGCCGTAGAAGCAGAGCAACATCTCACTCGTCCAGCAGACTGGAGGACAAGCAGCATTGCTACGTAATGCAAGAAGTCTTTAGATTCAAGGAAAAAAAAAGCAACTTTATAATTTAAATTATTGTTTTACACCGTTGTAGTGATTGTTTTTATAGATGAAGAAACCTACTTCTATAGCTCAGACTCTTGCAGCTTGTCTCCCAGTCATGTCAGTAGAATTGGAAAATCCATTTTGTTGCCTTATCAAGTTAAGTTACTTTTAATTTAACAAAAAAAAAAAGAAATCTGAGTAGGCAGTGCCTATGAATGTTTTCAGCCTATGTTTTGAGAAGATGAGTTCTGTTCACACATCAGTAACATGGTTTGTTTTTTTTTTTTTTTTTTTTTTTTTTTTTTTTTTTTGCTTTGTCCCATTAAAAAAAAGCTGATGTTTATAACAGCTCCCATTTACACTGTTTGCTTCTCGTCTTTGGAGGCGGCCTGATCCGATCGGTCTCTTGTCATTTGCGCCCCGTGCCCTCGGAGGCAGAATGCGTCAGAAATGTTGCCGCCTGTCGTGTCGATTGATGACTGTGTAGTTGAGGTTTATAGCAGGCGACCTGCGTCACATTTTACAGAGCACACCTTTGTGCCCAATGAGATTGACATGTTTGATGTTCGTAGCTTTCGGCCGAACAATCCAAAGCAAGTGTAGGAGTGTTAAAGCAGTCCATGCCAAGAGATCAGGTTCTCAGTTTAAAAAGTGACGTACATTTTCACAACGTTTTTCCGATTTAAACGTAAACTTCATGGAAGGGTAAGAAATTTTGCAGGTCTGAGCTGCTTTGGTGAACTCGCTTCTCCTGCTCAGCCATCCAGTTTTATTAAACTGAAGCATCTCTGTCAAACCATGGCTGTGGCTATTTGGACAGTTGAACTTCAAGATGTGGGGCTATATAAAGGATGCTTTCACAGATGTTTATGCCCGTCAGATGCAAGTGGATACAGATGGGAAGAAGATATCGGACATAAAATTTATGCAAATCTAAGCTCAAGTGAAAGGTTCTACCATATCCTTGTCAATTCAGTGCACAAAAGCTGTAATTCAGTATGTTACAGAGCCGCTGAGATCAGAAATAGTTTGAATTAGCTTAAAGTTCTCATGGATTTTCTGCATAATTTCTTCATTGCCTTCATTAACTCAGATTTGCCAGCTTCATGCTGTCAACAGACGAGCTCCCTTTTGACTCTAGAGCAGGGGCGTCCAAACCTTTTGTCGCATGGGCCAAAATTGTCAAGTCAAAACTATACGAGGGGCAAAAAAAAAACAAAATTTAATTACCCCAAAATTTGTATTGGGATTATTTTATTTTGTTTACCTGCTCCACATAATTTGATCATGCAAAATTTTTATCAAACAAGTGAGATTTTCTGTTGTAAAGGGACGCATAAATCATTGTAGGTCAAAGCTTAAAAAGCATTTTGCGTGTTTGCCTCAATAAAAACTCGTCACCCAATTTGGAAATAGTTTTGCCAACTGCATGACCCTCTCAATCAATAAAAATATTTTTTTTGTCTATTTTCAGCATTAAAAACAGGATTTGGGTCACTGTTTCTTTGAAAACACTTGCTGTATATAACTGATTTTATTAAATGAGATAAAGACTCCCGGGCCCCAATTGGGACACTTTCTCTAGAGTACTTTATTATACAGTGGAGTAAATGGCCGATTCTATGACTGCAAGGTGCCAAGAACCTGTGGTTGTTAAACAAGCCCAACTGCATAAATGGCTACTTTTTCGGACAAGATTAAAGTCGCTGTTGATCAGTTAGTCAAGAGCATTAGTTTGACAAAACTGTTCCTTTCCATTCTTCTTTAAGTAAAGCAGAAACTGGTTAGCTAAATATTTTCCCTAATTGGGCTTACATTTTGTTTAAAAAAGAAAAAAGTGTGGAGTTGGCTGTGCACAATTTCAAGTTTAACATATGTTACTTTAATTATACCATAGCAGAATTTCTTTCATGTGTGGCTATAAAGTTTCTGCAGCATATTTTTAGATATTGGACCAGCTCTCTAGAATAGTGTTAGTCATGATTGAGATATAAAAACAACTGTCATTTGTGTCTAGGTCTAAGACACAACTGTCTTAAGTCTAACTCTAACTCTAACTGAATAATCAGGTGAATAAATTAATGTGGAGATGCCTTTGCGGCCAACTATAACGCAAGCTCAACTAAACTGAATGGGGATGACTCATGACGAAACTGTTCATGAACGACACGATCAGAAAAAATAAATAAAAAAAATTATTAAGGATAAAAAAAAACTGCCTGAAAACTCTGACTCCTCGGGCATCCGCCTCGCAGTTGAAATCAACTACATATACCATGATGCCACGCTCCCGAAGCGCACGCCCCCTGCCTGTTCTCCCACGTGATATCCACTGTCCAATGGGGAGGTCCGTTACAGGCGCAATGCGGGTGTCTGGATGTAAGGAGGAATGGCGACGGTCGAGAGGGTTTAGGAGGCCAGAGTGAAACCGAATTTGACCAAACAGAGGCGGATTAGAGGTAGTTTGAACATTTGTTTCTAAAAAATATTCATAGAGCTATAGAGTGCATAGTTACGAAAGGGGTCGAGTAGCATTTTTACACATGACATGCTTGGTGCACTTGGAAACATTTGAACTGAAGGAAGATTACTGTCGTTTTAGTATTAAAGATAAGCAGCTGTGTTGTTTTATTTTCTCCACTAAGTGTACAGTGCCATTGAAAACGCTGCTGGGTGCTAAAGTATTCCAGCAGTATAATACAAAAATGTTTTGATTAAAAGTTTTTAAAATGCACAATTAATAAAACTTCATTGTGCTTTATGTTTGCTTGGATTGATGACATCACAAGAGGTACCAGAATGGAGTTGATCAGCTTAAATTAATAGACAGAAGATGGATTTTTCTTATTCATATTCTGAAGCACGACTCTACCAAGCTCTCATACTATGACAAAAGCTAGTTTTTTTTTTAATTATCATGTTTTATTTTTTAAAGCAAATATTTCCAAGATGTTATGTTGGAGGAGTAATTGTCAAGTTTGTACAGGCATCTGCTGTGGGCATTCTTTGCAGTCTTTCTGAGGCTTTTATTTTGTTTATACCGGTATCGTAATTATATCGTATCGACCGAAATAATGAAATATATCGTGATATAAGTTTTGGGCATATCGTCCAACCCTATTTGCAACCGTCTGGTCCCCTTCGTGAACCATGTGATTTATCGTGTATACAGCTCAAACGTGTTGCTACAACTAGAGAATACAATAGGTCTACATAATGGCCAAACGTACAGTTACAATGTATCTTTCTTCGTCAGTCACAAAAAAGAACACCAAAAACTGGACCTTGTTCCATAATTGTTAAAAACACTAAGCTGCAGGGATTTCCAACAAGTTACTGGTTGTTGGTCACCTGAACTTTTGTTGGACAAAATGAATCAACTTTACCAATTAGTCACGATTCCTAAAGGTACGTTTGGCACCAAATAACAGCAACGCTGAACATCACCAAAGAAGACCAGAATCCTTCTCTAGAGTTTGTTTTCTTCAGATGGGGACGGATTGTTTATTTTCAAAAGAGATGAAGTCGTGAACAGCTCTGAAAGTCAGTCGGTTTTGAACCCAAAACCTTTCTCCTAGAAAGCTAAGGATGCAGAGGGATTTTAGTGGTCAGCATAAAATTAGAAGCAGTTTAATGGAGCTTCCAAAGTGGTTCATCTGCTCCCCTCTAACAGGTTTGTTTCCTTTCAGTTCAGTCGTAAGGGACATATAAATACGACACATTAAGAGGTGGAAAAACGGAAGTCATACATTTTTGTTTTTGAGTTTTCATGTCACAAAAATCTGGAATTTTGACAGGATTGTGTGGGTGTCCTATATTGTATTGAAGCTGTCCTTTGCAGCTGCAATATCAACAGATTGATATTGTGATGGTGGTTGTGAGTTGATGGATTGTGCAACTAGAATTACAAGTAAACTTTTTTTTAAAAGGAGAATTTGATTAAAAACAATGGATGCGTAGAAAGCAAAACAAAGAACAATACAAATTCAGCCCGCCTTATGCCTTTTGTGATGTCATCAGAAGCTTGTGTGCATGGGGCGGAGAGTTGACTTTATCTTCAACGAAATACAGATTTTTAGCGAAATAAAGTGAACAGGGACTATTTTGTCCTCTGGGTGACGGACTAGCTAAGGTTAGCTTGATTTGTGTCTCGTAGCTTTCATGTGCAACAGACTACTGCAACATTATGGACTCGTTTTCCTGTTGTCTTGACATTAAAACGTTTCTTTCTCGTTTTCAAGGCTTGACTCGTTTAAATGTCCCGCAGAAGTTTTTGTTGCAAAACCCCAAAATGGAGAGCGGAGTGACCGCGCCCTCCCCGTCAGGCGCCGTCTCATCCGCCTCCCCTCAGGCTCCCACCGGCCGGTCCGGCTTTGCCGTAAAGCAGCGAGAAAGCAGAAAGCCCACAGCCGCGACTCCCGCCTTTCTCTCCAACCTGGGGAAGGCGACCCTGCGGGGCATTCGCAAATGCCCCCAGTGTGGCATCTACAACGGGACCCGCGGGCTAAGCTGCAAGAACCTAGCCTGCGGCGTGACCCTCAGGGATGCGTCGGCGCGCACCAAAAGCAGCAGGAAGGACGCGGTGGAGGTGGTCAGGGTGATCACTGACAGCGAGGAGGAGAGCTGTGGGAAGGAGCAGGAAGCGGGAGAAGGCGTGCAGGTGTTCTCAGTGTGCCACCGAGGGAGAAGAGCCACACAGTGGGGCTTCGTGGAGCTGGTCCCCACGGACACGGCCATAGCGACCGCAGACGGAGCCACCCTGCTCACCCGCATCAACCTAGGCCGCTGCTTCCTGCCCTCCTGCAGGCAGGGCGAGAGGCCCAGCAAGCCCGATCCAGCGTCCGCCGAGCCCAGCCTCTGCATCCACATCAAGCAGGCCATCGACTGCCGGAGCCGCGCCACGCCGCTCACCTTCAAGAGCTCCGTCCTGGAGGCCTTGCAGGCTTCCCTCCATGCCAGGGAGCAGCTGTGGAGGCTGGCCACAGAGTCCCCCGGGCCTCTGGTGCAGCGGGTTTCTAAAGACACCCTGGTGGTGAAGTGCCACACGGACTCGCAGCACCCACTGGGCCTGCTTCACCTGACCGTGGCTAAGGTGGACTCCCCAAAGAGCGACAGGAGCGCCGTCTTCCACTGTAGCTGCCAGGTCAGCGCGGGGAGAATCAAACCTGCCGCATCGGTGGGCTCGCTCCCACCTCCGAGCGCGGCAGCTTCCCAGCCCTGCCTGCACTTCTACGCCTGCGTGTGTGCCTTCTCGAGCAACGAAAAGCTGGCCGCAGAGTTTGCAGCTTTCATCAGCCACACCTCAAGCGGTACGGTTATCTACGGCGCTCCCCACACCCGTTTACGTGTGTAAGGAGCCTTAGAACTATTTTTTTGTGCGGTGGCGCAATCTCACAGTGAGTCTTAAAAAGTCAAACCTTTAATTTGAGCATATTTTTTTAAGTCGGGGGGCGGTGTCAGCACACTGTTCTCTAAAGAAATCTGTTAAACACTGTGATAAATTTCCCCTCTGTGGGACTATAAAGGCAAATATTAATAGTGAAACCGTGGACCTTTGTCCACTGTGAAATTGTTCTTACAGCTTGGTGAGAATAATTTCCTCCCCCACACCGTGGTTCGATCAGCAGCGGGGAACATTTTGAGCCAAACCTTCTTTAGAGAGGAAACTTAAGTGCTTTCAGTGTATATAAAATGAGAGAAAGGCTTGCTAAATCCACGGATCCGACTTAGGTTATTAAATACAGCATGTGTATAAAAAGCTGACGTTTCTTTTTCTTTTCTTTTGTTTCCATAAGGCGTGGTTCATGGTTTGTAAATAGTGAAAATTATATTTCGGTTTGACCCACTTTTGTTCATAGTGGTGCTTAATATTAATGTTGTCACTCTTTAGTTGCACTGTTCTCTGCAAAATCCTTGTCGTTTCTCCTCGGCCAATCAGTGAACAGCAGTCTGTCTGTTCAAAGGGGAAAGGGAGCAGAAGATCTGAGTATTAGATGGGACCGTTGTTTACTTTAAAACTTGGTCTGAGGTAGTCATCATACAAGGCACTGAAACTCCTTTAATATTTTACCCTAACACAGAAAAATGTATAAAAAATGCACAAACTATTTTTTTTATTGAATTATACTTAAAGTCCAGATGTAGTGCAGGATTTGATTACATTAATGATATAATCATAATCTAAGTTTTATATCTTTTACAATAGAGCTGATTTAATTAGCCCAAAAAAAAGATGATAAATTTGAAGTAGTTTCAAGATTTATGGAAGATACAGATAATTAAACACAACTAGAGGATTTTATTTGTCCTGTAATATTTACACTTCAGGGAAACAGGTAGTTATGGATCACTAGTTATCATAATCTCTTGTAATCTCACTTATTTAAAGAGTATAAAAAGACACAATTTTAGAAATGCATCATTTCTGTTGGTCTTAATGAAGGTGCTTAAACGCCAATCAGCGAAACTGTAAAATATGGAATATTTCTCATCCAGCAATAGTCAGACTTCAATCAAAAGTCCAACTGTCCCCGTTTTCAGTGTGAGGTTACCCTGCTACAATAAGAATTGAGTTTATTTTGAAGCCCTCTTTATATATCTTTACCAGGCTTTGCCACGAACAGTCAACATTGCATTCTCCCAAAAATGTAAAGGATCCAGAGATAAATGCAGAAGGAATTACAGCTCATTTTAAAGTGTTGCTGTTTTTTCTCCCCAGGCGTGCAGCAGAACGCTGCCAGTGGGAAACCTCTGCAGCAGACGGCCGAAGCCAACAACTCGCAGCATAAAGTGAAGAAGCAGCGTTTGGATGAAGCTGCCTCTGGTGGTTTTTTTTTTTTCATAACACTTCCTGAATCATCTCTCATAACGCACTGAGCCCTTATTAATGTCGCTCTGAACCCTCCACTGTCCCGCCTTCTCTTTCTGTGCTTTACTGTTTCCCGACCTGTTCTGTTTCTCAACTCCATGTCACTGCGACGCTGCGCTCAGTGGCCCCTCCCTGTGCGGCGGCGGCGGCGGCGGGGAAAGAAGGAGTGCCGGCCTCTGGCCCGAGGAAAGCCGGTCAGAGGAAAGCGGCTGGTGCTGGTGGGCTGAAGGCTGCAGGTGCTGTCTGTCTAACCTCTGAGTCTCTTCATTTTCCTGCTGCCTGTCTGTGTCAATCTTTACCATTTCATCCATTTAATTCCCTCCACTAATCCTGGTGAGCGAGCCAAAAAAGACTGGCCAGCTCATTTGAAATGTAACTGGAAGCTGATGAAACCTGCTCGGGCGTTTTAATGGGGACTGACGGGCTGAGTCTTGTGATCTGTGTGCGTTCTCCTCAGGCAGTGCTCAGGTTGTGGATGAGCGCACTGTGACCATGGGCTTCCAGGCGTGGCTAGCCAGCGTGACGGAGAGGATCCATCAGACAATGCACTACCAGTTCGATGGTAACACCAGCATTGACGTCTTTTCGTAATTAGCGATGCATTGATGGCACCTGTGTTGCAGGGCATGCTCTATGTATTCATATGGGTTATGTATTCATACCCCTTGAATTTTGTTACGTCTGATCACATTATAACCACAAAACTCAGTGTATCTCTTTGTGTTTTTGTGAACTAGAAGGAACTTTTTTTATGTTTCTTTTTAGTTTTTACAACTAATAGTCTGAAAAGTGTGGTCTGGTACTTTTAAGTGTACATCTTTACCACTTTTGACCATCTTGAGAGTGAATTTTTTGCCTCATTCTACTTTGCAAAAGAGCTCTATCTCAGCCAGGCTGGATGAAGAGCGTCTATAATTTGCAATATTGGCCATAATCGCTCAGTTGGACTCAAATCTGGGTTTTAATTGACTGTTCTGATAATATTCTTTGATACAAAATACTCCATTGTAGCTCTGGCTGTATTTTTTAAAGGTGGGTGTCTTGCTGGAAGGTGAACCCCCACCTCAGTCTCCCAAGTACTTTGTAACTTCTAACATCTCCCCATCGACTCTGACCAGCTTCCACGTCCCTGCTGGACTAAGCATTCCCCCCAGGATGCCCATGACAACGATGCCCATCACCATGTTTCCCTGTAGGATTGCTGTGTTCAGGATGACGTGCAGTTTTAGTTTTATTCCACAATTAGCATTTTGAATGTAGTGCGAGAAACTTAAAATCATGGTCTCGTCTGACCAGAGCAAGTTCTTCCACGTGGAAGTATAAAGTCTAATAACATCAAATCAAAAATGAAAGTGTTCTCATAACTTGGAATTAGTAGTTTATAAATACATAGGTGCCGACGTACCTCACTGGGAGGCGCCATGTTGCGTCGCTATTTCTGATTTCAATTGCTGAAAGGAGACAAACTTGTCAGCCATACGTGTTTCCTATCTGTCTCCTATATGAAGATGTGCTGTCGGTGGAGGAGGAGCAGAAAACAAGCAAAGACGACTGTAGCTCATTCTATTTGCCATTTTCTGTTAAAATGGAGGACCATACATACTATTTGCCCAGCAAGAGGGAAGAGAAAGTAACCAAGAAAGGAAAAAGAAGTAATAACCGGGATAAAACAAGAGTCTACAACTGCTATTATTACCAGGTGGAGATAATTCATGAGGGAGTGGGGATTTAAAACGGATGCAGAGGTTGCAGGCTTTCTGCTGGACAGGGAAGTTAATTCAATATAACAGGGAAGTTTATTTTTGGCAGTGTGGTCCAGCAACTACTCTGTCCTCCCAGCTGAGACGGCTCGTTTTTGTCTCCCCTTCAGGGAGCATGTGGGAGGGAGGTGGAGGGATATCAGAGCTCTGTCTGTGGTGCGCAGCGAGACCAGGTCTCTTTTTACACATTAACGACTATAAACTCAAATTTATAGTCGCTTTTTAGTGCCAAATAAGCGACTGCACGTTCAGAAACGAGCTCAAAATACCATTTTTACACGCTGACCGTAGCTATTGGCTATGAGCAGTAGATAATACATGGAGGACATGTTGACACTGTCCTCCACAGCTTCTGTAGTAGTTATTACGGGCTTAACAGCGAGGTCGCTTGTAATTCACTTAGTGCACCACTAGTTGGTACACCAGTGTGAAAACACACTAACACTAACATGACTTTACTCTTTTTAAATGTTTTTCTTTTTTCTTTAAACACCATGATTTGTAGGGAGCCCTAATTGTTGTTCTGTCCACAGATTTTTCCACCTTAGCAGTGGATCTCTGCAGCTGCCCTAGAGTTATCATGGGCATCTTAGCCCCTGAGTCCTGACCCATCTGCTGTGTTCTCTGGTCTTCATGATGCTGTCTATTCAATTCAGTTCAATTACGTTTTATTTATGTAGCGCCAATTCATGAAACATGTCATCTCAAGGCACTTTCCATAGTCAGAGCCAGTGTCTGGTCTCTAATGTTCTCTAAGAGACCTCTGAGGCCTTCACAGAACTGCTGGATGGATGCTGGGGTTAAATTATCACAGGAGAGTTGTGTTGATCCTTGTTAACCACGTGTTATAATTTGCTTCCACCTCACAATGTCGTGCTTCTTTGTGCTGATCGGTCACATAAAATCCCAATGAAGTACACGGGGGCTTTTGTCATCTCTAAGCTGACATATACCACAATGATTATTTTCTTGTTTCCAGATAATTAGAATTTTGGTTTAATTAATTTCTTTATGACTACTTTATGTCTAATCAAGGCTTTGCAAATGAATTAGAAATAACTGTTGGTATCAATGTTCAAATTTAATAAGACCTCTGACTGCATTTTGTTTCTGGTTTAGTCCAGTGTAGTTAACTTATTTACCCACTAGAGGGCAGTGTAAACAAACAGGTAATGGGGAACAGCTCATTTAAGCTTTTTATTTTTCATAACGGCAAAACATTTTATTCTGAAACTTGGATTTTAATACCTAGAATTGATCTGTGGTACCTAAATGATCTATCTAGAATAAGAAAATCTCCAACTTTTACTTTTAAAACTATGTAGAATCCTAATGATCTTGTTCACGAATAATGTGAGAGGTGAAGCTTTCATCAAATGTGGTAATTAAGCAGAGATTTGGTTACTTTTTAAAAAAAATGAATTTGTTTCTCGATGTCAGGAAAACCCCAGCCGTTGGTCTACCACATCCCCCAGGAGTTCTTCAACGTCCTGCAGCAGCGTCTGTCGCTGGGGTCGAAGAAGAGACGGCTGCCTAACCTCACAACAGGTGAGCGTCTCTTAGGTCCTGCTAAAACAGAAATGCCCTACGTAAAGGTGATGCATGTTTTCCTCGCAGAGCTTTAGAAAAACATTCATATCCATTGCACTTGCTTACATCTTGTCACACAACAGCAAAATGTAAATAATTTTAATTGGATTTCATGCCATATATTACCACATTTTAATGCACCGCTCCAAAAAAATAAATAAAATCAACACTTTTTAAATGCGAGTGTGGTATCTGGTCAGATAAACTTGTGGAGTATTTATCAGGTCAGTTCAGGAGTGGAAGGGGTGTCAATCGGTGTCTGTTCTGGTCCATCCATCCATTTTCTATACCCACTTTTCTGTGCAGGAGAAATGGCCTAGTCAAAGACCAGACCTAAATCCAGTTGAGAATCCGTGGCAAGACCACCGACTCTCCAAATGAGCTTAGCCTGAGCTGTTTAGCAAAGAAGAACTGGTTAAATGTTGAGGCTGTAGATGTGTAAGGTGCTGGAGATTTCAGATACTTGCTGAAAAAAAAAAAAAAGGTCAGGCTTAAAGTTAAAAGCTTAACCTGTGTGAACACGTTTCTCTTCCTCTGGTTCGGTCTGCCCAGCATTTGTGAGGAACGATGGACTTCCCCTGGGCTCGTTCTCCAAGTACACCTGGCACATCACCAATCTGCTGCACGTCAAACACATTTTCGACACTACACAGGTAAATGTTCGTGTTTTGCTAGAGGAGGACGGAAACCCTTTCTGGAGCCTTATAGAAAACAGATTGTGTACGAAATTATCCAGAGTGTTTCGGTTAAATCATAGGTCGCGTTTTCGGTGCTTAAACGCAAAAATTAGATCTTAAAAGCCGCGCTGCACGGCCATGGCGGCACACTGCGGGACCAGGAGGAAGTCACCACGCTAAATAATGTAAATATGTTTAGAGACATAAAAACAACATGAAAGAAATCTGCCTATTTTTATAATATCTACTGCAGGACATTTTTGAGTTTTAAATCAAATAACCACAACTTAATTTTTGTCTGAAGATAAATTTATTTTGCAACTAAAAAGTACTTCATTAAAAAAAGGATATTCGTTACACTATTTGTGTCAGTCTTTGCAGAAACGCTAGGCATGTATTGCATTAAAAGTCCATGGAAAAAGTGCTAAATGCTAAAATAAAGCAGTTTTTATGACCTTTACATTTTAAAACATTGCTCAGTTCTTTTGCGATTTGGCCAAAGTTGTAAAAAAAAAAAAGCCACAGCGGAGAGCCCAAGGAGCCACATGTGGCTCTGGAGCTGCAGCTTGAAGGCTCTGGCCTGCTAGGTAGGAATCATTTTTCCACTGACCGCCCTAAGATCAAATGCTTTGTCCACCAGCTGCCGTTGGAGGTCACTCAGAGTTTTGTGAAGAATCTGGACGGCTCCTACTCCCGCTTTCACCCCCCCGAGCCGACATCTGATCCAGAATCATTAGCCGGATACAGGATGGACCGTCAACAGGCCATACGACCGATGGAGCACCGCACTTTCCTCAAAGTCGGTATGTGACTTTCCTTCTTTTCTTTTTAAAGCCCCCAGAGAGAGAAAGAGTTCTTGGTCTGCTTGCTTTGTTGTTGTTCTTGCTCTACCACTTGTTTTGTGTTCCACCAGGACCAAGCTCTGGGGATCAGAAGGAGTCCAGTCCCTTCGTGATCGAGTGGATTCCTGACGCCCTGCCCCGCTGCCAGATGGGAGAGCTCAGGATCAGCTTTGAGTTCGGCCACCAGCAGAGCGGCCAATCAGAGAGCCAGGAGAGAGCGGGCGGGGCGGAGAAGAAAGGTCGCCGAAAGTCCGACTGTTCTCAGAGCAAAGTCTCATAGGCTGCTGAGATTCTTCTTGTGGTTGTTCCTGCCACTGAAACTGTAATAGTCATGTACTGAAAAATGCAACATGGGAGCTGCACACGAATCCCTGTTTCTCTTTAATTATATGCAAAGTGTGGAGAATGAACTGCCAAGCAGTGGTTGAAGCTCTGTGTCCCAGGGCAGTAGTCCGGGGTTGATAAGTACTTTTCTCACAATTGCAGAATGCCTTTCTAAGGGGAAAAAAAGGTACAAAATCTAAAGTTTATTTATTTATTTTTTTGCCTTAAATGTCAAAACATTCAAATATTTAGATTTTAAAACTTTTTCCACTTGGTAAACTTGGCTCCTTCAGATTTACGACCCACTCTTCCACCAGTGATTTGAACTATTTTAGTCAGTCCTGTCTGTTGTCACACGGAGAACGTAACCAGAACTTACCGGGAGTTCCAGCAGCTCCTCCAGGTCTGCTGTTGGGCTCAGGTGAGCCTGCCTGGCCAGGTTTCATTTTGGAGACTCTTCCAGGTTTTGTAACGCAGACGCCGAGCCATAATGCTGTAGCGCTGTGGATCTGTTTATCCACGTGTGGGGAAAAAGAATAAATGTGCACACTAGCTCAAAAGCTGCATTAAGGGAAGTATTTAACTCATGGGTGTGAAAACTGAGGAGACCAAGTTTTTTTTTTATTCTACAGATTTGTTTGTATTTCAGTTTAATAGTCAGAATCTGTCAAATCATAGGTGGAAAAAGTTTTGAAATGATTTAACATTGTCTCATTTGGTACATCATGGTGACACATTTGAGATCTCTCTATGTTAGCAGGTAAAACAAAATATTTAATTTCACTGCTCTGGTTTATACTCAGTTAAACTGATTAAACTAAGCAAAGCAATTTAAAAGGATTAATGTATTTTTTTCTAGCAAAATAAATAATTTATTTCAAAATGTTTGTGTCGGGATGATTATTTCAACACTTTACACCGTTATAATGCATAGTAAAACTACAAATGGCTGAGCTGATATTAATTCAAGGCCGGTGGCAGAAATGTGCAAAAAGATTTTAAGTCTAGTCTTCAATTTAGTATTTTTAACTTAATAATGCACTTATTAACTTAAAGCCAATACTACACTTAAATGTAAATAGTTAGATTTTCTTCTGAATATATTTATCTGCACACGTTTTATTTTGTTAATATGTATCTCCACAAGCATGTTTTCCATATAAAACACTAGCTCAAAAATGGACAGAAATAAAATAAGCGCTGAACACAGTTATTGATTTAAAATATATAAATTAACAAATTATATTAATAAAGAAATGTAAAGAAACCTAACAGATTAGCTGTATTGTTATACATACCAAAATACATTGCCTTTTTAAATTAAAGAACAGATCTTCTTTTAAATGTGTGAAAAAGAAAAAAACTAACTAGAAATTAACAAGAAATACATTGACTTTTAAATGAATAAATACATTTATACATAATTTGAAATGATTTTTGCAATATTTAAAATATATTTGGAAGCTTTTTGTAATCCAATACATTTGCAGAATAGTTAAATTAAAACACCAGCCCTTTCTTCTGTACATGTATAAAATAAAAAGACTGTCTTGTTTCATTGAACTATAACAGCTTTTAAAAAAAAAAAAAAAAAAAAAAAATATATATATATATATATATATATATATTTGTTATAAATACAAGCTTATTCCTTTATTTACATAAAAAGACAATTATTTACGGTATGAAAATATTTCAATCAATGATTCAGAGGTAGTGACGGTTTTTCGCCAGCAGATGGCAGCAGATGGCTGCTCCTCCAACAACAGGGCTGAGCAACAGCTAAACTGAAGCAGAGACCTGACCATACAAGAGGTGACTAATATAGCTTGAAATGATCTCTTTGCAATATTTAGAAATACGTAATTACAGAATAGAAAACTGATTAAATAACTTTGTTTCAATGTGGTGGGAATTGGCTCAATTTATTTATTTTTCTTCTTCTTCTCCCCCCCCCCCCCCCCCCCCCTCCCTTCTGGACATCCCAAAACAGCCGGGGTGCACAGACTGTGTGCTATATCACTGAAAACATCACATGCTTCCAAAATGTGCCCAAATGTTCATGAATTAATTAAGATTACAAGTTAATACCGTGAGAGCAGAACAACAAATTAGAGGCACAGCTCAGAATAGCAGCTCACACGCTGCGTCTTTACATGGGGGTGTGGGCGGAGGGAAAAAAAAAAAAAAACATACACAAAAGAGACAGTGCCAGCTCATGGCCCCCTCTTCCCTCGCATGGCCCCCAGGACATATCAGTGTGAGTACAGCCTCTGCCTGCGCAGGGGGCCCCGGCTCCCAGACAGATCAGTTAGCTGCTTGTGTAGCCCGTCAGTCACAGAGATGGAAGATGCATCAATCCTCTCCTGGAAGGAGAAGCGTGCACATTCTGGCACAGAGAAGTCCTTCACCGACTGAAAGATGTGCTGGCAAAGGCCCGAGAGAGGAGGAGGAGGAGGAGGAAGGGAGGAAGCACGCAGAGTTGGACAACGTGCATTACACAAACGATCGTGTAGTCATGTACATGAAGAGCATCGGATAAAAATGCATCTTTATGCAAATTAGCCAAATCATTTGACAGTTTCCAACAAAGACCGAGCCAAAGAAGAACCGTGTAGACGACATATAGAGAGAGACAATGTTGTGCCTTCCCCCCCCCCCACCCCACCCCAGCGAGGAATGTCGACAGGATGCTTTCAAGTCTACGAGATACAAATCTATTCTCACTCTGGCAGCTTGTAGTTTCAGCATCCTCACGGCTTTCGTCAGGTGACTCAGAGGTCAGAACCCACTGCACGCCATCGCTGGAAACAAAAACTTTGCATATCTGCAAAAAAACAAACTGGAGGGGAAATGCCGATCATCAGTTGCAAAATTCACAGTTTTCTGGCCCTCGTGAGCAAAACGCATTCTTTCGGCCTGCTGGGAGTCTCGCATATTAAATCTTTTACACCTGCGGCAGCAAGCTCGGGCGGTGATCTAACGTGCAAGACGAGAGGGAGACGAACCTGCCAACACGTGGCATACCTGCCAACTGGACCGGGCCGTCCGACTGGACTCCTCAACACATCCCGGATTGGCTGAGAGCGAACTGTGACATGAAAGATTTTCACTGTCTGGAAACAAACTCCACTCAGCCTGCGTCTGCAGGAGGTCATCGACCAGACAGAGACATCGCCGTCCATCTGAGAGCGGCTGCTGAAGGACGTCCGAGCTGCATCTGTCGGTCCTTGAGTTGACCGTCCACATCCGAAGCTGATTGAGCCGGATCTGGAGATCTCCGCTGTTCTCCACGACTTTGCAGAACTGATATCAGCTCATACTAGGAGGGTCAACCCAGCACTGGGTGACAAATATAGGGCAGGGTAGAGCTCTTCAGTTTATGAGGAAAGACAACTAGATCCAGCCACTTTAATCCAGTTCATTGCATTTACTTCACCATCACATAAGGTTCCTGTAAACGTGGCTTATTTATAACAGGGCATCATGTGACTTATAGTCCATTTAAGAGGAGATTTGAAATGCACAAGTACCAGTTACTATATTTTCGTAAAAATTTAAATCTAGATTTCAGCTTGTCCCGTGAAAATTTCTCTCAATAGTACAAAACCTTTCATAATTTTATATTGAACCACTATTCTTACTTTTATATGCATTCTTACTATTTGAACAGCGCCTTGCAAAAATATTCACAGTTTTGGAGGTTTCTCACATTACAATCACAAACTTCAGCGGGCTTTGTTGGGATTTTATGTGACAGACCCACACAGCGTAGTGTGGAATTGTGAAGTGGAAGGACAATGATACTTAGTTTTCCAAATAAAAATCTGAAACATGTTTTTTTGCTTATGTATTGAGCCACCCTGAGTCAACAAGTTGCTGCGATTACAACTGGAAAGCTCTGGGGTTTGTCTCTACCAGCTTTTGGACATCTTCAGGCAGGAATGAATGAATGAATGAATGAATGGATGGGTGGATTGATGGTCTGTGAACATCAATTTTCAGGTCTTGCCACAGATTCTCAGTTAGATTTACGTGTTAGCCAATGCCTAGCTCCGAAGAAAAGCATTCAGCTGTCATTGCTTTATATCAAAATCGACTCTGGCTTAAAGAAACTGCTGCTAAGAATACGGACGGCAGACAGATGAGTATCTATGAGTCTGTGTGACGTTATGGCTTCCGTGTTATTTCATGTCGGCCTTTAATTGGTTACTTAAAGATACTCTTTGCAGTGCAGCTCTCTGCTCCTGTGGCTAATCAGCACTTTTGTGTCATCCATCATCCAATCAGATCAATTCATCATACCTTTCAATCAAAGTCACACCCCTGGCAGCTCAGACGTGCAGACGCAAATGTCAGACCACAACAACGACAAGACAGGAGAGAATAAAATGAATTTATCATTAATTCTCTAATTCATGAAGTAATTTATTTACAAAATGATAATGTAATGAGGCTTTTGATAGAGAAAAAATAAAAAGTAAAGGAACCTGGACCGGACTGACCAGCAGATGGATGTAGATGAATTGACGTTAAGGTGGAGTCTAATGTAGTTTGGTAATCTCCAACCTCTAGTGGTCCCTCACAAAAAAGAAAATACTATGTAACACTAGCCATCACTGCAAATAAGACATTTATCTGTCAGCACAGGATTGGGTGCACTGGGGTTGGAAGGACTCCCTGCTATCACCCTAATTTTACAGATTCTCATGCTGATTCAAATCAGGACTCTGGGAGGACTGCTCCAAAACTGTAGTATTACTTCTAGTCAAAAGAATCATGTGGGTAAAATTAAAATTTCACTTTAAACCTACATCTGACAGGGCTATGCATGTTTTTAGGCATAACTGAATAAGCTGTGTTTGGACCATTGTGCACCTAAACATATTCCAGTTTCCATCTAAAGCAACTGCTCAGTTCATGCTTTGGGTCGGCTTTGACTGTATCTATGGTCTCTCAACGGACAAAACAAACTTTAACTATCTGCAATCTAATGGGTCCAAACTTGTGAGTCAATGAAAATGTCTGTAAAGTCAGATTTGTTTAACTTGGTAAATGGAAAATCTCTGTTCCCAAGTCATGGAAACAGGTTGAATCAGCAAAGTGACACTTTCATAATCTTCATATCCTGTTTCGATGGCGCTCATTATGCGCAACTCAGCTGCCTCACTACATCATTTAACATGGCCTTTCTTGTTTAATGACACAAGCCCCCCCCCCCCCCCCCCAAACCCCCCTTCCTGGCTGCCTTCAGACTGCTTCCTAATAGTCGGGCTGAGCAGAGTCATCATCAGATCCATCAGGGCACAGTCATCGCCTGAGGAAACATGGGCCAATTATGGCCATAAATAATAATGGGCGAGCGCATCTGGCATTATGACTGATGGCCCCTCTCACAGCTCATTTACATGGCTTTTGTGTGGCCATCAGCAGCTTTGCTCCGGTGTAATGCTCGGAAAATGAGCCTTTCAGTGAACACTGTGGGACTCAATGGAGGGGGAGAAAAAAAAATCCAACGCCAGAGTGAAACTTCAGTTCGAACATGGACAGGAAACATGCAAAGATGGAGTATAAAGGCATCGCAATTGTTCCTTTTTGACGTTGCCATATGTGCACGCAGACGTCCCGCATGCGTGGAAGCTTGTGGCCTGCCTGTGCTTGTGTTAGACAAAGAGTAGTTCATCTATCAGCATCAATTACCCTGACATGAAGGGAGACCGATGGCGTCTGTGTGGTCAGGTAACAAAGCGACCAGCTCTCACACACACACAGTACAGATTCCTTACATGTGCAGCCATGATGCCTGGCTACCTGCTTCCTTCGTGTCATTTTCTAAAGAGCAGAGTGAAAGCTGATAGAGGTACTTCACAGCACAGATTGGTGGTCAGTTTTTAATTTCTCAACACAGGAGTGCTCAGAGGATCCTTAATCTGCCCTTTGGGTAGGTGCGCAGCCTCGAGCCAAAGAACAAAAGCCCGCAGCACGCTGACGTGTGTCCCAGGAGCTGATAAGCCGGGTTGTTAATGGTGTTAGGGTAGGTTTCATTACCCCCTCCAGACTGCCCTCATTAAATAAACATCCTCCTGTCACATCCCTCACCCTCAGAGTGGAGGAGGCCAGAGGACTGAGGGATAGGAGGTACGATTCAGACAGACCGTCTGGTTAAATGTTAATGAAAAACTTGTCCGTCAAAGTCGGACCGGTTGTAAAACCTTCTTTGTTGGTTCCTTCACATCTTTCCGGTAAAACGTGTTGACTTTATCTGACTCAACTTCCGAAAAATCTCATTCCCACATGTCCTTGGTAGAATATTAAATAATGAAGTCAAACATGAACTGGAAGCAAGGGGCGGAGAGAGGGAGGTTGGACAAAAAGACAGAAATAAAAGGGAGGACACGAGGATGGAAAGACAAATGGGAGGAAGGAACCACACAAGAAGGAAAAGACATAAGAGCACAAGGAAGAAAGGAGGTAAAGAAGGAGGGATGGTGAGAAGAGGGAAGCAAGGAAGGAAGAATGGAAGAACAGAAGAATATAGATAAAGGAGAGAGATCAGGAGACAAGAAGGAGGTATGCATGGAGGAAAATGACAGTAGGAGAAAAGGACAAAAGGAAGGAGGGACAGGAGAAAAGACATAAAAGGGAAGATAATTACAAGGGATAAGAGGGAAGAAGTACACAAGGAAGAAAGAAGGATGAACATAAGGAAGCAATGAAGAACAACAGGTAGGAGATGAAAGAAGGAGGCACAGAGAAAGGAAAGACAAAAGGATTGGTAGACAGTAGAAACAAAACAAAGTATGTTTGGAAAGAAGGAAAGATCTGTTTATCCATACTTATTCAGACCTGGAAATACTGAAATCAAATTCCAGACTTTCCCCGATTCCTGTGCAGGAATCAAGCTAGCAGTTCTTTAACCAGATGTTCCCAGACACACCACATCCACTCCTGTACAGGAACTAAAACTATTAACTCCAAGGTGATAAAAGTTGTCATTAGCGTGTGAACTGCTGGCTGCCCCCTTGTGGTGGTTAAGAGAAACAACTTTTCTCAAGCAACATCAAAAAAATATATTTTCATAAGCTGACATAATGAGACGAAACATTATCTGTAGCACTCTTCAAGATTCTTTATTGTCACCGTGCCCGTCCGCAAAAAAAAACAACCATCCCCTGCCTCAGTGACTATCGTTCCATCGCTCTGACCCCCGTCATCATAAAGTGATTCAAGAGGATCCTCCTAGAGTACATCAAGGATGCCATCCCTGCAGGCCTGGACAGCCTGCAGTTTGCATACAGGGAGAATCTCTCCACAGAGGAAGCTGTATCGTTAGCAGCTCTGACTCATCTGCAACATCACAACACCTATGTCAGGATGCTCTTCATGGACTTCAGCTCAGCCTTTAACACAGTGCTCCCAGAAATGCTGGCACTGAAGCTCCAAAGCCTCGGATTATCTCCACCACTCTGCTCCTGGATCAGTGACTTCCTCACCAACAGGCCCCAGCTGGTGAGGATAGGGAAACACATCTGCCCCACTGATCTTTAACACCGGCATGCTGCAGGGCTGTGTCCTCAGCCCTGCTCTTTTCACTCTTTTCACCCAGGACTGTTCTGCTATCCATCCCAAAAACAAAGAGGTGAAGTTTGAATGCGACAACACTGTGGGTCTCATCTCCAACAATGATGAGACTCACTACAGAGATGAGGTCTGTAATCTGACACAGTGGTGCTCCAGGAACAACCTGATCCTGAACACCAGTAAGACCAAGGAGGTCATAACAGACTACAGGAGGTCCAGGAGGACTGAACACGCTCCTCTCTGCATACAGGGGGAGGTGGTGGTGCGTGTGGACAGCATTAGGTTCCTGGGCATTCACATCTCCTCAGACCTCTCCTGGACTGCGAACACCTCTCACCTAGTGAAGAAGGCCCAACAACGGCTCTTCTTCCTCAGGAAACTGAAAAGGTCTGGACTTTCCACTAAACTGCTGAAAAACTTCTACAGAGCTACCATAGAAAGTGTTTTATGTCTGATTGGAGCTTATTCTAGCAAAATGCTGCTCATATGTTCATTTTGTCTCATCTGGAGCTTGTTCTGTTCATTAATTCTACACATTTAGCTCGTTTTAGTTAGCCTTTCCTTTACTTTTACATCTTCCTGTTTTCTTCTTCTCTTTCTATAAGCTTATTCTCTCTCTTCCACTGCTCCCCTGCTGGCCATTTCCTTAACCCACCTCCCCTTCTCTCCCCCCCCTTGTCTCCTCTGCCCTGACTAATTGATGCCATCATCCTCTCTGCATCTATCAGGGTGCTCTCATTGTTTTGACATCTAGTTAATTCCCGGCTCATGATTTATCAAATTCTTATTACCGCTTGCTGAAAGCCTCATTCGTTGTCCTGATGTATGGTAATGATAGTCCTGTAGGGCTGCCTGAATTGCAACAAACCTGCTCTCTTGTTTCAGCGCTTCCTCTTCCTCTCTTCCTCCTTTAAAAATGTTTTTCTTGCTCCTTAACATTTTGATTTGGGTTTATAACATGCAGTATCTGTAGCCTTTTTGACATAGACTTAGCATTCTTAACCTAAATTAAGAAAAAAAAAATCAGAACTAAGAAACTTCAACCTCAAATCTTACTCCATTTCATTTGCCCCCCCCCCCCCTTCTCCTTCTCCTTTCTCCTCTTGCCCACCTTTGTCCCCAGTCTCAGTGAAGGACATGCACTGGCACAGAGGAGGTCAAACATTAGCACAACTATTCAATCATTTGGCTTTGCTCCTCTTTCCTCTTCTCCTCCCTTCCGCTGACAAGTCATTCGTCAACAGGATGGTGGCGCTGGCCTCTCCATTAGAGCTGTGGTACCTGAGTATTTCTCAGTCCTACACACACACACACACACACACACACACACACACACACACACACACACACACACACACACACACACACACACACAAACAACCTTCTCCATGCATCTCCTTGCCCAGACACCCGCCTTGCCTTGTGAGCAAGGAGATCAATGCTACCAGCTCCGAGCATCATTTGTCACGCCGCCGCCCTCCCTTTAATGAGCTTTTCCAGCTTCAGCTCCTCCTTTTTCATCTTCCTGTTTTCATCCACCTTTTTCAACCGTACCAATCCTTTGGCTCATGCCGGTTCTCCTCGAACCTCCTGTTCCACTATCATACAGGCTGGTCATTTTTAAATGTTTGGATGAAGATACAAACGGCGTGTTTATCACACTACGCTGTAGCTCTAGGCGTACTTTTAGGGCTCTTGTCCTGCTGGAAGGGAAACCTCTTCTTCAGTCTCAAGCCTTTCATAGCAACATGTTTTCTTCTTATAGATTCCAAAGGGGGATTGAATAATAATTTAGCTCCATCCATCATCCCCACAGCATAATGCTGCCACCACCTTCTTAAAGCTGGTTTATGCTTGATGTATCTACGTTCCGGGAGGAAATGAGACGTGCGGAGACAACGTCTACGACATTTATGCTCTGTGGGGGTTTTCCTCCAAAGTAGCACTAATCTGCTGGACTCTAGAGGGCAGTGTTGTGCTCCTAAGCCAAGCGTACTACACCCAACTGCATGAGAAGTAGAACATTTTAGAGCCTCTTACTTTCTTCCAAGAGTGTGGATGATTTCTTTCCAGGAATTGTTAACAATCTGTTGATCACAGAGATCTTTATGGTCCGAAGTATAAAGATGTCAATATTTACAAACCTCCACCAGAAGGAGTGCCTGCTGTCTGCGTGGTTAGAATTTTTCCTAGGTGGAAGCCTTTGGCCATGTGGAGGGGCGTGGTAGCCAAAACGACGCAATATGGCCATGCGGACCTCGTGGATGCGCCAAGCATAAACCAAGTTTTAAGAGTCACAACATGAATCTAATTGAGTATTTGAGATAAAAAGATTGAAGGAGAAAGGCCATTTGCCAGCCATAATGGCAATCAGCAACATTCTTGCTTACAAGAATTTAGGCCTTTTTACTTCGGGCTTGTCGCTTCATCCACCCATCCATCCATCCATCCCTCCACCCATCCATCCATCCATCCATCCATCCATCCATCCATCCATCATCTAACACGTCTATCCCTTGTGGGGTCACGAAGGGTGCTGGTGCCTATCTCCAGCTGTTAATGAGAGGCGGGGTACACCCTGGACAGGTCGCAGCTTGTCGCTGCACACTTTAATAAAAAACATGCAAAACTACAGAATCTGGGGCCATTTGACTGAACCCCATATTGCAGCGCTACACCTGTGTGTAGGTCATTGCTACCTTCATTTTTAGTCACAAGAAGTGCTAGTCACCATATGCATTGGGCCACTGCATTACATGTGTTGACATTAATAGACACAAAGTCACCATGGTTCTGTTGCTGAAATAGTTTGCATGTTTTTGCTCCTGTTGCTTATCAATGAAAGGAAGGCAATATAAGATAATTTGTCACACTATGGGTGGCTGGACCAGGGCAAGGTAATGAGTCTGCTAATGGCACATAAAAGATAATGCTAAAACACTGCTGAGATTTTAAGCTGGGAAGCATAAAGGATCTCACTTTTTTTTAACTGGTCAAATTTAGATTTTTATGGCAGTCTTTCTTTTTTTTCTTCTTCTAAAGATTTTAATCACATCTAACAGCAGCATAAACGCCACCGGCTGGTTGTCATATCTGGTTACAATAATTTGCATACCACAAGCGGACACAAACAGGCACGAATTAGCAGGTATCTACAAATGTGTATACTTTGTAATTTCACTAGTCCAACTGACTAATCCATCAGACTTTCACATAATCATTTTGTTTGGGTATAGCCTTTTTTCTTGTGATCTAGTGGGTCATCTTTCAGTGAATTTGGACCATAATTATTCTTAGAGCTTTTTGTGCACTCACCAAGACCTCTATTAAAAGGACAGATGAAGGTTTGTTTGCACTTTGCAGCTGTGCAAAGATGTTGACACGGAGACAATGGTACTGTGACAGTGGAAAAAGAGCTGCACTAATGGGACAGTCTCATGTTTCACCTCCATGGCCTTGCAAAAGTAGTCATGCTTTTGGAAATGTTTAACATCTTGTCAGCATTCAACCACAAACTTTAATGTATTTTGTACGTTTTATTTTAGAGACATAAAAATCTAGAAAATGTGGTTGGCATCTGTATTCAGTTCCCTTTACTCTGGTACACCTAAATAAAATTCAGTGCACGGTCATCCACCTAAACTGGCAGGCCAGACGAGGAAAGCCTCACTCTCAGAAGGAACCAACACACCAGGGGTAACTCTGGAAGAGCTGTAAGGCAAGGCGCGTTTATTTCGATTCAGATTCAAAGTGCTGTACATGAACAGAACATAAGAAAAGAAAACATATAGCAGTGGAATAGTAGTAGCAGGTCACGACATAAGATAGGTTGGACTACAAGCTTCAACATTAACGTTCAAAGGCAATGCCAAACAAATAGGTTTCTAACATTGATTTTAAAGGAAGTCAGGGTTTCAGCACTTTTCCAGTCTTCTTGTCAGGAATGTGGTCCTGTGCAGTAAAGGTGTAGTGTTGTTCCTACCTTTCTCCAGTGGCCAGCCACAGGTGTTTTCCATCTATGCCAATAAGGAGGAGCACTTACGGCGGCTGGAGACGGAGGGAAAGCGTCAGAGCATCAGATCACCAGAGCAGTACCTGACCAGATCCCTGCGCCTAGTTTGTTCCATGTTTCCTTCAACTAATTCCTCGGTTCCTCTCTCAGGTTAACCCAAGCTCCAGTCTGGTCACACCAAGAACTCTCCTCGGAAAGATCATTCAGTCCTCTAACAGTTCGGAGTCCCAGGAGTCTTCCTGGCGACTCCGCTGGTGTCCGCCGGTTTCACCACCTCCATTGTGGAAGAGCCACCGAGTCCCGAGCCTCACCTCTGCTCACAACCAACAACCGCTACCTGTTTGTCTCCCACCGGTTCATCATTTATCATCCTACCCATAAGTCAGCCTTTGCAGCGCCATCCAGACAACCTGCCAGTTGTTTTCGCTCTCCTCTTTCCTTTGACTTCCCCACAGTCGGCGACCAGAGCCTGCCCAGTCAGCCAGAACCACTTCCACAATCCCCATCTTCCCTACCTTCAAAAAAACCCTTTACATTATACTGTTGTCCTCGTGTTTGTTGCTTCCGGATCAACCACTAAATGTGTAAACATGACCCTTCACATCACAGATTATCCCCAATGTAAAACATGGGTTTACAGGAATGTGCAGTGGGGCGTTTCTTTTCTTTCTTCCTTTCAGCATGGGAGCTGATGAGAATTGATAGGAAGATAGCTGGAGCTTAATTCAAGGTTAAGAAAACCTGTAAGAGGAGGCTATAAAAGGCTTGAAACTGGGATGGAGCTTTGCCTTTCAGCTCCATAGTAAACAGAAAAAGACAACAACGTCAGAGTTACAATGGAGTGGATTAGATTGGCACGACTGAAGGTCAAAAACGCTCTCCATGCAAACTGACTGAACTTGAGCCACTACCTATAAAATCCTATAATAAAAACACATTAAAGGTTGATTGTCAAAAAATGAGTAAAATACTAAAATAGAAAAGTCCATGAGAAATTAACCTTTTTGCATGGCACTGTAGAGACAGTATATTAGACATAGATAGCTTCAACAAGATGGCCTTTTTGTTTCTATAAAGCTAAATCACAATGCAGAAGTTAAAAGACAATTTAGCTTAGTGAGCCCTGTTCAACCCAGAACTCTAGACCAGCATAGAGAGCAACACAACAGGTTGTCAAATTCATTCACTGCAGAGGAGGGACTTGCACAAAAGATTTAGAGCAAATTCATCACATGCAACCTCGGAAAAAAAAAAAAAATGAGACTATTGGTGATTTAATGTGTTTTTACTGGAATCATCTTAATTCATATTCATGTATCTAACTCCTCCGAGCAACCCACTGCGCGCATTTGTCACACTGAAATTTTTCCAGTTGAGTTTCAGAGCAGAGAATGCCTTCTGTTGGGAGGAGAGGGGGCGGGATTGTAGATTCAGGAAAGGACTAGCGTTTTTTTTTTCATCCCCAGATTTCCTTAATTAAGCGTGTCTGTCATCTCTTGCTGAATGAGCCGCTCCAGTTTTCTTTCAGCGAACTGCCAGGAGAACCTGTGATGTGCCAAACTAAGCACTCTTTTGTTGCCAGCCTGAGTCACATCGCATTGAAGGTGATTCAGGACTGTGTGTCAGTACTTGCCGACGTGAGGACAAGCTGTCATGTTTTATTGATTCGGCTGTAAGAGAGAGAGAGGCCATTCTTCAAGAGGAGGCTGATGCAGGAATTTAGCTTGTTAAACTCTCGTTAACCTTATATCTTTTAATTTTTTTTAATATGGGTAACTTTTTTAATCTGTTGGCATGTTTTTTTTTTTTTTATCTTTGGCAAATGCTGTCCACTATCCCCATCTCTCTGCTGTGGAGAAAAAAAACTGTTTTGCTATACACCCAAGCATAGTGTTAATCGTTTCCTTCTCCTTAGTTACTTATTTTTCTTTTTGTAAAATCTATTTCATAGACATTCTGTCCCCCCCAGAGGCTCCGTTTCTGGTTTTGTGCAATACAGAGGAAATCTTTCATCAGCTTCCCATTAAGTTTTTCAAAGGAACAAGACGTTCGCTGCCCTCTAGTTGGATTCAGAGCAGTAACACCGTAACAGGCGGTGACATTAAAGAATCTTTGAATCATGGAGACATTGTGTGTTGTGGCTATCTGTTGTGACACGGACAAAAATACAGGTCGCCCTTCTGTTATAGATGTGACGTTAATGCCATTTGGAAATCCAGACTGCATGCTGTCTTTAAAACACAAGCAAACAAACAAAGAAAAAAAAAAGAAAAACAATGAAATTCATAAAGTGACTGAGTTTGGTTTTAATAGTTCTAAGGTAAAAGTAACGTTTCACTGGGTTTTCTGTAAAATATCTCACTGCAGTGTCCTGGCCATGATAGCTAGCACTCCAGTTAAAGGTAAAGCTTTAAGAATTCACTCATTAAAGCTGTGGAAAATGTGGAAATATGCACATTACGTAAAACGAAACAGCATCAGTGAATGCAACAGTTGTTGAGAGGAAATGTTAGGGATGTTAAGTATTAGATTTAGGTCCCAACTACAGAACTGCTGATACCTGTTGTTGATGTAATGTGTTTGGCTTTACATTCTCCAGACCCATAATGTTAACAAGCTCTAGAGCCAACCTTTGGGTGACACATTCTTAAACACTGTGGCCATTTCTGCATGCACAGATGCAATGGAGGCCATGCACATTATTTTGCTGTGATGTCATGCAACCATCTCAGTTTTCTCTCAGAAGGGGCAGATGCACAGAGCCATTTCTGTGGAATAAATGTTTGGAAACCTGAGTTTGCAAACATTGCACATGCCTTAAACTCTGAAGCTAGATGTAGATACGCTTCATAAAAGCTCTCCCATGCAAAAAGTCTCTCACTGAGCAGACGCAGTTTGTCCAAATCTAAAATTAAATAAGAATAAATTAAAGAAGGAATAAAAGAATGCAAAAGAAATCTGTTTTGGTCAGCAGACCAAAAAAGGGTATTAGGAGCATCATTCAAGCATTCAGAGGACACCCAACAATATTCATGTTACTAGTCTGAACAAATATATCTCTGGTGGTAATGGTGGTAAAACAAACAAGCACAAGAAGGAATAAGCTATGAGATAGCTAACATTACAAAAAAAACATAGAAAATTATTTCCTTTCAAAATATAAATTGTCTAAATTATTTGTAAAATAATTTAGTCGCTTTAAAAATAATCAGAACACAAAGTTTCTAATAGTGAAACTTTGCAACAGATGCCTTGCATGCAGATTTTCCAACGCTGTGAAGAAGGTCTGCCTGTGCAGGGTCAGCTGGGAATATCTGCTTAAAATGTTTGTTGCCCTGAGGTTGAAAATAGAGCCCCGAGTGTGAAGCACCAAATAATGAATTAACAATCTGAACCATTTTTAACTTTCCCTTTTTATGCCTGATTGAATCAGTAAAGGATATGCATCATTCCTCTGTTAGAATCTGCAGCATGACGAACTGATTTGGAAACGATGCTGCAACATGAATCCTCCAGTCAGACATTGTTATTCTGAGGAAGATGACGTTCTTTTTTAAAGGGAATAAAACTAAATCTGTGCTTTTGGGAGAAATAAAACCGCGCCCTGATACAAACATTGGTGCAACTTAAACCCATCTGCTTTAGTTAACAGGCGCGATTGCTCCTGCATGCATTTTGTGCAAACTGCTCCATGAATCCAGTACAGAAATGAAGCAAAAATGGAGCGAAACACAAAAACGGAGGAGCTTGTTGTGCTGCATCTGGTTTTTTTTTCTCGCCATTTACAATGGTGTTGCCCAGTAAAATAGAAACTGTACTGGCTGCAGCATCTTGCTTTCTTGTGTGTCTTGTGGTGTGGTCTGCTCTGCGTGCTGATAGCTTTTTGGCATAAAGAAGGGCTGTGGAGGAAGCAGCTTCAAACCAGGGTGACCAGATGTCAAAAGTGGGACAACAGCATGTTTTTGAGGGATAAAGTGGGACACAACACGATGATGATGTCATACATTTTAATTTAACACATCACACATTGCATTAATTAATCTCTGCTTTGCCTGTTCGTACCCAACACCGAATTATGAGTTTATAAAAATTTACTACTTTTTTGAAGGCTAATAAAACTGTTAAACTTTAAGAGAATTGATTTTAAGAAAATCTTTACTAGCTTTGTCAAGATTAACACTTATTTAAAAGCTTATTAGAAGAACGTTAAACTTTTGTGTGAAGTTAAACATTGAGTTAATATTGGTTGCTGCACCTTGTCTGTCTGTCAGGTATCTTTGGGTTGGGGTAACAGAGTCCATAGATCTTTTCAGCTGAGCGTTCTCACTCTTACAGCGTCGCTTCACATCGTGCTCCCCTCTGTGTAACTTTGGCAAATTTCACTAAAAGCTCTTCTTCTTCTTCTTGTGTTTGGTTGGCAAACATCTTTTCCACTAAAAGCTCACTGAGAATCACCAAGTTATAAACCGATTCCCCAGTCTTTGTAGCAGCATTTTAGTCATGATTTAGGTTTTTGCATGTTTGGCTTTGGGCTTCTTTTTCCTTCTTCCTCTTCTTTAAAATTTTAACGGCAGCTTGCATCCATTATGGTTGCACTATTGGATCCTAATATCTATTCCTTAAATTCTCATAATGATCCCAGTATTTTGCTTTGGACTTTTCTGGACTTTTCTTAATCAGCCTTCACCTCTAAGCCATCGTCCAATCAGCTCAGTCTCCCTCCAGCCATAACTCTGCTCTAGATCAGCTCCACCTGCTGCTACTAATTACCGTCAACTTGGCTCACCTGTTCACCTGTCTACATATACCTGCCTCAGCCAGCCACTCACGGCCAGAGCGTCTCATCTCATCTTGTCTCATCCTTTGTAATGTGCTCTGCCTCTACCAGTTCCTGTGTGCTTAACCAGCTGGACTCTTCTGATCAATGTTGCTTGTGTCTGCATGCAGCATTTCTGCCTGTTTTCCTGTGAGTTCTAGCCACTCACTCTGCTTGTTCTGGTGGTTCTTCAGTCCACATCGTCTGTTCTGATCAGCTCCTGCCTACTTCATTGGTCTGGCCTGTCACTACCTGCATCAGGTCAAGTCTGGTCCTGCTTGAATATCTGGTTCGTACTTGTAAACAATGCAATTTTAATTTTTTTTTTTACTTTGATGTAGTTTCCTTATAGTCTGTATGCGTCAAAGTCCTTTCCGTTTTATTTCACGAGCATCCTTGCGCGCAGCTGTTTGAGGTTAGACGCTGCTGCATATTTTGACTGAGAGCCAATGCAGCTCTGCGTTCTTTATATTTCAGAAATGTGTGTGTTGACTTTTCAGAATTTGACCCAGGCAAATGTGGTGTGACAAATGCGGCACATCGAACTAAAACTAGAAAAAATATCCAAAGCCGTGAAAAAAATAATTAGAAAAGAAATGAAGTATTGAACTGGGAGTTAGTATCAGGAAAGGACTGTTCCTAAATCACCCTGATTGGTTTCAGGGGCATTCCTAACATGTGTAGCTTTATGTTGAAAAGTAACATGAGATTTTAAACATGTTTCATGTACTTAAAGCTAGTGGCCTAACCTTCACAGTAAGGGGGGGGGGAGTATTTGTTTGTACCTCACTGCTGTTGATGCATTTACATCATTAGCATGTTATCTGGGTAAATAAAGACCACAGCAAACAGTTTCCAGGACTTGTGCAGTTTACCTCCGTATTGATTTCACTGATAAATAATAGCCTGTTCATGGAAGGCCCCCCCCCCAAAGCCTCCTTGCAGTACGGTGCCATCGTCATGTGGTGAAGCTCTGCTGCCCCTACCTGGAGTTCACTGGCTGCTCCCTGGAAATGCTCCTTCCCTCCTCTCCTCAGTCCACCAGCTGGCCCATTCCTCAGTGTTATTATTGGATTTCAGAAAGCTGGGAGAGAGCATACATCACATCTCCCTCTGTCACCCCTCTCCTCGTTTACACTCATTCTTTCATTCATCTTTTTCCTTTTTAATAACTCCCTCTCTGCTCTTTGGCCATTAATAAAGATGAACTCACTCCGCTGTCACCTCCTGCTCTCATCTTTCCCTCCATCTCAGTCTCTCGCTTGTCCTCTTTCTCGCTGCTCTTTATTGACCCTCTTCTTTAAACGTCGGCCCCCTCGTCTCGCAAACCTCCGTTCCCCAGTACATTGTCTCTTATCTCCCCGCTCATGCCTCGAATTCGCTCTCTTCCTCCCAGCCTGCCCTCCGTAAAAAAGCTCTCGTCTTCCCTCCATCCCCCTAACCTCTCCTTTCTTCTTCAATTTCTCTCCGCCTGACACAGCAGTCCATCATGCGCTGGCCTCTGGACGCCGGCCTTCCTCTGACGCTCTCATTCATCAAGACTTTGAAAAGCTGAAATCACTCTCTCTTCTCCTCCACTGGCCGCTGCCACTTATTGCGCTATCCATCACACCTGGCGGGAGATCAATACGAGCCCTTCCCCTCCGCTCCTTCCCTCCATTCTCCCCCCTTCCTTCGCCTTGACTTCATCTTCTTCACTCTGCAGTGGATTTCTTTCACGTGTGGCTCTTTGCAGCCTGGGCTTATGTGAGAAAACCAAAGCTGTCAGGCCCTTTACGGCGCCTGAAATGTGGAACAAGACGAGAGTAAAATGTCAATAGCAATCCTTTTTGACATGGACGGGTAATTCAGAAATCTTTCCTGACGTCATTTCAGATGGAGATGTTTTGTATCAAATCAGACAATACATGTTCCTGTGTACTGGGACAGGGTAGTTGCTGCACATTAAAATGAAATGAAACGCAGTGAAGTATTTCAGTTTTACCGACAACGTCAAAGGGTATCGGAGAGTGCGCTGAAAAGCTTGCAAAAAAAATTACTAATCAAGGCTGGAAGCAGTCGTTGTAGCCCAAACTAAATAATTTGAACAATGCCACATCGCGGCGTTTTTACCCAGCTTCCCCTGAAACGCTAGCTACCCTTGAAGATTTCGCTTAAACACATTCGGTTATCTGTTTCAGCAGCAGACGTTGGGTGGAAAATGGACCTTGTGCTTGGGAGTTGCTCCAACTTCTTGTTTGATGGTAGTTTATTTGGCGAGTACTAAGAGCCGACTTCCTGTAAGATTTAAACTACAGCTTCAGGAACCTTTCGTCCCGCAGGTCTTGAGTGGTCAGATATGCGTGCCAAATTTCCCAGTTCTCCGTCAAGGAATGGGCTGGGCTTGATTGTTTAACGTCTTCTAGTGAGCACTATGCGTGTACATTTTGTCAGGTGCATGTACAACACTGCATTGATACATATTTAAGGCTTGATGCATGATAGTGATGACTACGTAGGTGCAGATTAGATGATTTAAGCTGAATTTACAGTAGCTTTGGTGAAATTGCGTAGCGTCAAAATCTCCTACGTTGCCACGGCCATATCCTCCCAAAAAGAGTTGTTTTCTTTTACTCCAACAAACGTCTATATGTTATCGGACTAATGACAAAATTAGAAATTTCTTTTAAGTAGTTTAAAGTCACATGGAAGCCAAAAGGTTTGAAACCTACTCCTATGCATGTATGAGCGTCTTAAGGGGGTCTGGTGCCCTCGGCATTTAAATATTGAAATTAAAAGAAATACAAAAAATAAACCCAAAATGGAATGCTGAAAAATCATGTTTTATGAGAGAACATGTGACATTTACTTTTTATTTTTTTATTTATGTTCACTGTGTCCTCACTACTTTCCTGCAATTACTATAGGGGCGGTGCCCTATTGACAAGCTGCTGCTGGTACCAACAAAACTTGACGTTTTTTAGTCTAGTGTACTGCAAAAAGTGCTTTCTTTAGATTGTTTTCATGTCTATTCTCAGTGAAACTATGCATTTGCATATTGAGTAAAGTTCCGAACTTTACTCCTAAAACACCTTTCACATCCACCTAGGTAACAGAGCTTTTGCCAGTCTATCTATATTTTTATATTTGAAAAAAAAAAATGAAGAAATTATTATAGCCAATTTTTATTTAAATATTACACACCTTGATTCAACACATTATTTAAAGCCCCAGTGTGTAAGATTTTCACACTGTTTGGAACCAAAAATGGTCCGGGCCAATCACATTGCAGTATTTTGATTTAAGGCGGGACATACCAGCTGCGAGGAAAGCAAGAGCTGCCGAGTCCACAGCCGAACCAGGAGGAGGCACGCGTAGCTGCTGCTATCACATCTGTTTTCTCCGAATCCACAATTTCTTCTTTGAAAGAACAGCAAGGAGTGCCTTGACCAGCATAAATTGTTGTGGTTTCTTATGCTGCCTACTGATTACATTTTAATTTGATACTGTGACTGGTTTTACCAATCTTTTGTAGGCGGGCATTAGGTGCCGCTTCGCCCAATCAGCTCGGAAAGTTCTGCTGAATGTCCCTCCTTTACCTGGACGGATTTGAGAGGATAAACACGACTTATTGATATAACATAAATAATTGAATGACAACATATAAATTTGGATGTATAAAAGTATTGTTACCTGAAGCTGTGTGGTGCAGACCGTTATCTTAGCCAGTCCAGAGTGGGAGATTCATCTTCAGGCAGAAAAAGTGCAAAAGCAACGTGAAAATCAAAAGAGAGCAGAAAACATGGGACATAAATGATCAGGTGGAAAGGCTTTGAAACCAAGTTTCAGACCCATAGGAGTTAGTCTAAAATTATTGGGGGAGCTTTTGTTCAGGGAAATTCAAGACCTAGTCAGTATAAATTCCTACACAGGCTTTTATGACGCTCTACTTTTTGGTTATTTTTATTTTAACCTCTGTGTTCCCCATCGACTGACTTCATCCACAGAGCAATGCTGTAATCATTTTCTATACAACAATAATGGAGAAAAAAACCCCTTTGAAGTATAACCATGAGTGCAATTGTTTTATTGCATAAAAAGTTTTCCAGGGGCCAACTTGCTTTAGACTGGCCTGAATTTATGGTGTAATTGCACAACCCCCCCCCTCCTCAGGTAGGGCTCAGTTAATGGGGGCAGGCAATAAGAGAAGCTAACGGTGGCTATAATTCTGCTGAGAGCAGACTTGCTTAGTAAAACTGATTTGCTGAGGACAGAGGAGTCGTTAAGCACTGCAGCTGAAACTCCCAGAACCTAATGCCTCTCTAATCTTCTTGGGTATCGCTAATTCTTTACGTTCTATACCGCCATTAAACTTTTTCACAGGCTCTTGGCGATGAATTAAATTACACTGGATATATTGAGCAAACTAACCATAAATCGGCCCTTTGTTGCCTTCGCTGGTGTCGCTGGTGGAAAGCTGACGGCGGATAACTGGCTGCAGCTGGACAGCAAACGCAAACGTAGGAGAAGGCTGGAACATTTCCGTTTGCTTTAAATCAGTTTGCATCTACATTTTGCTGTAATGCCCTCGAGTTACAAGCATCTGTATACATCTTTTAAAATGCATGAGGGGCACTTTTAGCAGTCTTTCGTACAATAAAAATTAATAGCTATTCAAAGTCTGTATTAGATAACAACTAAAGCTTCTGGAAACAAATTAACAAATTTTTGTGGAAGAATATTTTCACATTCAAACTGCTTTCACACTGTTTTCTATCTTGTCATGATTATGTTTTGAAAGAAAAAAACATGATTTACATGGGTGTAATTTTGAGGAAGTATGTTTGTCATGTTTAAAGTGCTCTCATTCTGAATAGTGCATGTATATTGCGATCAATGCAGTGGAATTCAAAGTTTTGCTGTGTCATGATAAGACATGATATTTTTATTTTTTTATATATATATATATATATATATATAATTAATCTATTATTATTATTATTATTATTATTATTATTATTATTATTATTTCCCCCCCCCCATAGTATGAGATCAACTTATCACATAGAACGCTATTTCAATATTCTGTAAGCCACATTAATATGACTGAATTATATTGTTCATTCATTGTTGCATAAATCAAGTTGCAGTTGTGTCAAGTCATAGCCAGTGTCTACATGTGCGCTACCATTTCTACGTGAGAGTTTGTGCACTAATAAAGCAGAATTTCTTTAATGTCCAAGCTTAGACGGGGATCAAACTGTGCATGCTGCAGTATTATAACCAATCTGAGAATATAATCTTCCTATGGTTGTAACGTTGTCACATTGAGTATGTGTTAACCCATTTGTCTGTGAATGTAAAATAACACATTATGAATATAATTGTGTGTAATGTGTATGGAAGGATGTCTTCCATATGTAGATTTATTGATGTATCCAAGATGAGAATCATCTTTAGCGCAGATTTGCAAGAACTTTGATGTGGGACGCTGTGAAAGATGAACAGGAGAAATATAAGTGCACTTTTCTTTTCAGAAAACATAAAAGATCCCCCTTGTGTATTTTTGTAGTATTACCAATTAAGGTCTTCGACATTGCATGTGGTTTAGGCTCTCTATAAACCATAAAAAAAAAAAAAACTGATAGCAAATAGTGACATAGCTATTAATATTATTACAGCAGTCTTATTCCCTTCTAAGGATCCTCATTCCCATGTTTTACAGTGGGAACCATCTGTTTAAAGGGATTTGAAGTGACATAGTGTTTTCTAAGAAGGTCAAAAAGTTCAAATTCACTACATGTTTACTGTGTTCCCTACATGACCTGGGGCAAATTGCAAAAGTACCATCTAATTACTTTCTTTCAAGAATCGCCTTCGTCTTGCTAGTCTTCCATAAAGGCCAGAATTTTGGATTGCATGACTAATAGTTGTATTTTATATTTAGCCACTAGATTTAAAGGTATCAGAGTAAAGGAATGTGAACACAAACGCGCACCACACTAAACATAAAAAAATACAAATAAATTCTTCCACTTCACAATTCTGGGCAGATTTGTCTTGAACAATCACAAACTCAGAATAACGTTTACTAAGTTTGCTGTTGCAAACTGGCAAATTGTGAAAAGGATCAGTATGTATACCGAAGGAATGGTAGCTCTTTAGAATCAATCTAAAGGTAGCATTTAGAGGCACATGCATTAAAGCAGGATTCAACCTCCTGACACACGTTTAAAGTTAAGTGCCTTGAACCTCAGAGACCCAATACAAGATTCAGATCTCAGCGCTGAACCAAGCCGGCGAACCTGCCAGCAGCTCAATTATCTGTCGTTAGCAGGCGATGCAGCACAGGCCCAGGGTAATCTGACAAGCTAAACCGATGCTCATCAGGGCAGGACTGCTCCAATGGACCTGAGTAAATATATTCTCAGGGTAATGCATATAAATAGAGGAGCTGTGTTTGAACAGCTGAGGGAACTTGAAAGCCCATTGAGACAGAAATAAAAGGGTTTGTTAATGCTCCGTTTTAGCAACATGTTGAAGGCTTCTATATTTTGTTCTATTCACCGTCTGAAGGGACGTGGGGGTCATATCCTCTCTCTTGAGTTAGGCGTGTGCTTATTAAACAGAAATAATCTCATGGTCACATCCTTTGCCTGTATCTGCAGCTTTGTCTGTCAGTAATTTATTCTGGATTAGTCTTTGAGTAGAACAGAGCAGAGTAAATCACATTTATTGACCAAATACTGACTCTTTTTTGCAAAATGCTTGTAAAAATTACCTTTGTGTTCATTAATCAAGTAGGCATAAAATAAATGCTCACATGAGCTTTATATAACCCCATATTAATGTTTTATAACATTACTTCTATTAAATTATAAGTCATTTATGAACATGTCAGTTTGATCCTCGTAATAAAACAATGCCTCAAGTTCAGATTGTTTATCCAATTAGTAAAATGTTTTGTATCTAAGGAAACCCAGCAACTTGCCCTGACTTTGCAGCAATCGCTCCTCCTGAACAAAGACATAGTGACAGTTGATCGCATTAAGTCATTAACTTTGTAGCAGTTCTTCATACTGACCATGCATGTGGCGACAATGGAAAGGAAAACTCTCCATTTTTAACTGCAAGAAAACTCTTGCAGAACCTGCACAGGGCGGTCCTGAAAACAAAACTCATTAGAAGAGAGAGGTGAACAATAACCGTAAACGTGCAGCCAAAAAGCAAAGCATGCTCACATCAGAATGGACCAATGAAAGGCCAGACCTAAATCTAAATGATGTATGCCAACACTTAAACTGTACTGCTGTTCACCCTGCTTGGATGCGAACGCAGCGTCACTCCCTTTTTAAAGACGAGGAGCGCAAGAGTGACGGGGATAAACAGGGAGAAGCATCAGCTGTGTCAGCTGGCTGCCCTCGGCCTCCGCTGTCTGTCAGCTGTCAGGACGCCGAGCGAGGAGGGACACTCGCGTCTGACACCTGGGGATCAGGTGGAGAGACACACATCAGCACCAATGAAGAGACACGGTGACAGAGACACAGGAAGTGACACGCGGGGTGAGAGAGGCTGCTGGGCTGAAGTGTTAGATGTTGGAGGTGGGAACGAGGACTGTCACTCAGTGAGGTGTGACCGCGTTGCTAGCATCCAGCAGCTGTGATAGCTCAGGGCTAGCTTCCTATAGCGAACTGTAAAAGTAAAAAGTTAATTGCCTGGTTTTATTTATAACATTCCACCTCTTTAAAAAGTGATTAAGGGTTGGGTCAGTTTGGTAAAAGATATCCTCCTTGTTTCTTACTTATTTGTGGCTAAACATTGCCACTTTGGAATCATCTATTTAAGTACTATTTAAAAGACAAACTTAGAATTTGATACGGTCTGTTAGCTGTATGACTTCCGAAAAAGCTATTTATTTCTAGATTATGTCTACAGTATATATGCTTCACGTATCTGTTTGCCACTTGCAGTGAATGCACATTTATATCGTTTGCAAAGGGATTGACGTTGGACTTTTTGGACTTGGTAAAAGTCTAAGCGGACCCTAAAGACTATTTGCATGCTTTAAGGTTAAAGAGTCTGAGATTTTTAAATAAGTAAGAAACATAAGTCCCTTTTTGAATAAATGTGCAAGCACAAGACCTTCTTATCTGCTCCTCTGCTACTCAGGGGGATTGTGTGGAAAAAATCTCCCAAATCGACTTTGGTCTTATTTCTTTCTACTGAGGCCTTCTTCTTCTTCTTCTTATAAACTTGCTTCTTGCGAATCTCGGCCATTTTCAAAGTATACGATGAGAGCAGCGAAGCTACAATTGATGGCTAACATCCAAGCTAACTGGATACATAAACACTAGAAGTGTGCATGTGCAGCCAGCAAATGGAAACTGAGGACAACTAATTGATAAGGTGATACAGGGACAGAGGGGTGCATGGGCAGCCCGAGACATGAAGGCATCTGATTGGTTCTTTCCATTTGGACCGTTTGCCAGGGTTGAGTTTTTACAGGCCTGTAGCTCTCACTGAGATCTAACTTTGAACCTTCTTTTTCTAAATACATAATGTATTGACTACTGTCGGGATGGGAAGCCCTATTCACCCTGTATAATAAAAAGTGTTTCTGAACAAGATTACCAGCTATAGCTTTAAGGTAAGGGCAACCAACTGGTTGGTAGGTATGTTTGTATGTATGTATTGCTGTGTCTGCGTGTTATGTCATCTCTGCACATCCTGAGCTGTTTGTCTGTCTCAAAAAAATGTCACTATGGTAACACATGGTGACAATAAAGATTCTTGGTTCTTCTGAGTAATATTACAAAGTAAACGTACACAGACATACAGGCCGTTTGCTGGGCTTTCAACTTTTACTACTGCACATTCATTTTTTGACAACAATCTTGCAGTTTTAATAAAAAAAGACTCAGCCGCAGGACTCCTGCAGAGCTAAATAAGCTACTCTTGTGCGTATTAGACCTGGGGCTGCATTCTCACAGTGTGATAATCTTTAGAATAATGTCACTGTTTTACATGATCTGATTGCTTTTATTTTAAAACAGAGAAGCCATCATTATTCCTGCTGTGGCTAAACCAATAGAACATAATATGTTCTAATTGTGATTTTCGGATAGACAGAAATAATTAAAAATATGGTATAAACACCCACTAAATTTTGTAGTTTTCATTTAAATGTGATTATAATGCAGAATATTCTGTCCCTTTTGCCAAACTACTCTTTATGGAACAACTTTAGTCTTACAACCTGGTTAATTAGTCAGGTAGTCTGCTCAAGAGCAGCCTGTAGTCAGCCACTTAGCAGACATGAGCTCGTCTGTATTAGAAGAGTGTTACACTGTAAGTAATTTTCCTGTAAAATAACGGTAAAGAGCTGGCAGCAGAGACGCCAGCAATATACCGTTATTTTTACGGTGTTCATCCGTAAATTGATTTTACAGTACTAGACCGTAAACCAGAAATACTGTATTTTTCTGTATTTCTATGAGTTACGGTAAAAAGCTGGCAGCTAAGACACCAGCAATATACTGTAATTTTAGGGTTTTCATACCGTAAATTGACTTTACAGTAGTAGTCTGTTTTCTCACTGTTCAATGATTTCACAGTCTAATGCAGTAAAAAAAATAAATGCATCATATTTCTATTATTTGGAAATTACAATATTATTCTGTTTAAGTTTACTGTACTATAATTCAGTTTAGCAGTTTCCTAAAATATCAACCTTGAATATATGCAATCAATATAAGAACTTCATTATTCTACAGAAAGTTGCTCAAAAATTTTTATGAATATTGTGCAAAATAAGCAATAAAATCAAAGAGAATCAAAATAATTTATTTCAAAAGGCAATATAATACTGAATACTGCTACTTTCAAAAAATTTAGAAAAAAACCCCCAGAAAATAAACCCTGTTGGGTGATGCAGACAAGATATTTCGAGTAGTAAACAGAGACAGCTGACTAGCTGACTTTGAGCCAATGTCAATATTATTTAACATTGTCTTTAACACACATAAGTTTGAACAATTGTTCAATAACACAATAGGTCTAAGAAAAAGACCAACACAACAAATACAGAGGAAATAAGAGTTTAAACATTATTAAGACTACTTCAAAGTAAAACAGCAAAACAGAACAGCAAAACAGCATGTGTTTTCCTCTTTAAATAGTGCTGTGAGATAGATTAAAATTTCCTCTAAACTCCACTTAAAAGATGTATATTATGTAATGTGCAATGTATTTTCAGATGTCTGTGAAAATGCAGAATACTGTATGCAGAATTGACAACATTTGGAAAACAAACGTAAGAACATTTTGAAAAAGTGCTTTAAGGCCATTTCAAAACTATTACAGTACAGTTAGAACGTGGATTTATACATCATTACAGTAATATGGATAAAAGAGAACATTTAGGGAAGAAACTGTACTTTACTTCTTAAAGTAGTCCTATGAGGTAGTAGTAGTAGTAGTAGTCCGGGGAATGTGGGTGGGTGTGAACCACCCTGATTCAAATCTTGTGGATCCAGGAGAGATGTTCAGTTTGTTAGGCGCTGTTCCTCTGCAGCATTATTCTAGTGGAGCCACTGTTAAACAATAACAAACAAATATTATACAATCAGGAATGTACAATATACTCTCCAAGCTAATGCTTATAAAACTGATAAACTCTTGTGGCTTAATGTGGCAATGCCAGATTGTCAAAACAACACATGGACAGACAGCAAGATTAAGGAGAACTCACTGATCTATATGAAGTCCTATTCAAAGTCAAGGAGTTTCTTCAGGAGCATGGAGACGTGTGTGTTGACTGTGGAAGACTTCTTCTGGATGACACTTTTTTTCTTGGAGACAACCTTCCCCCTTTTGGCCTTTGTCCCTCTCTCTGGAATTATACCAATGAAGCGCCTAAAATTGTCAAAATAGTCTAAGATCAGAGTGGAGTAAAGTGACATCAAATGGAATTCTAATAAGGTCTTAGTCCAATACCGTGTGTGTGTGTGTGTGTGTGTGTGTGTGTGTGTGTGCGCGCGTGCGTGCGTGTTGTGGTTTCAAAATACTTTTATTGATGACAAGGAATAAAGGAGTTTTTACCTCTGAATGAATTCCAAAATACAGGCTGCCTCATTTTGATACTGAAGGTTGAATATGTTATAGATTGCAAAGACATCTGCTAAAACGCACTTAAGTAGGCCTAACTACACGTTTGTTATGTCTGTAAGTGTGAGACTTAAATGTTGAAAATTTTTGGAAAGTCCGACTGCAATCTGCTAAAACGCACTTAAAAGTTAAATTAGGTGTATTTTTATGAATCCTCATGTGCCTTACGTATGCCACTATTGTGGCACAGGTATGACAACAGATCTGACAGGGGAACATTATTACTGTCTGTTCCTTTTCATCAAGTCTTGATTACAGTAAAATATGTCAAGCAGGAAGAAAATTTCTGGCTGCTATTTGGTGCCACTGTATCAGTCTTAACACTGAAATGTTTAACCTTAACTGAGGTACAATGTTAAGACTATGAAAGAAAAGCCACAGCTGGTGCAAAACAGTTTGACAAATCACAGGGTTGGGATAACTAACGTTAGAATATGTGAAGCACACATTGACAGAGAAATAAACAAAATGTATAAAGAGTCTAGAAAGTCAAGATTTTCACAACAAATTTTAAATGGAAAATGAACCCTACAAGCCAAGAGGATTCAAGTGTCTTTTTTAACTGAACTAGCTTAATTCCATTAACTCATTGTAAAGCACACTTCATTAAGAGTTGACACAAACAAAATAAAATTCACCAAAACTATAGCCTACCTCTAGGTGATGCTGACTTGGTTGAAATAAATCCTTAATATATTTATATATATCCATCCATCCATTTTCCAAACCGCTTAATCCCTCATGGGGTCGCGGGGGTTGCTGGTGCCTATCTCCAGCGTTATATTTATATATATATATAATATTTAAATCTAAGCATCACTGATAGCTTACATATAGCCTAGCTAGACAAACTTCTGAGCGTTAGCCTATCAATATCAAACATTCTTGGCAATATAAACAAAATAGCAAACCCAGAGGCAAAGAAAAAAAGATTTTGATTTACGTACCGTTAAATTTTTTAGATGCAAGACCGGAATCGTTGTGATGAAGACAGATGGTAGCACGTTGTGTGCTCTGCAGTCTTCTTCTGGAAATTTTCCGGAAAATACTGTAGTATCCCGTTATTTAAAACAGCCGCATACCGTTTACGGCCTCTGTCCTGTTGCTCCAAGTTAAGAAGCCCACAATGCATTGCTTACTACAGTACTGAACTGTTAAACATGAAAACAGTATTTTAGTGTTGAAAAATGGCTGTAAATTTACAGCAATTGCTTACAGTGTACCTTAACAGCAGTGATAGGGGGCATTTCTTTAGTTTCCAATCCATGACTGTCATCACAAGAAATGTTTCTCAACAACTTGGTCTTTCAAGCTACTTCGTTCACAGTGACGATGGGGGCCTCATTATTCCACGCAGCCGCTGAAGACTCTGGTCAATCCAGCCCTTTTTTTTTTCTTCGAACTGTAAAATTGATCTGAGATAATCTTTGATATACTTAAACGCTGATAACCATGGTATACCTAGTGTGTATGAACATGAATAACAGCTCCTGCAGTGATAAAGCTCTTTTACTGACATGGAGGTGTCCCCCTCCTCCTGATACTTTAAGTCATGCAGTAGCAGTGATGCAGCACCCTCATTGACCTGTTGAACCTCACATGGTCCAAAGAAAGCACACAGGCGTTCCACCCCGCTGGGATGTCGTCTTTTTTTTTTTTTTTTTTTTTTTTGTCTTGAAAGTCTTTTTTGCTCCTCTCCGACCAGTAGGCTATCAGGAGTTTGCTACTTTTTCACCCCGTGTCGCATCAATCGTCTTTTTGGCTTCATTCTTTTTCTTTCTGGTGAGACGTCGCGCAAATGGCGGAGGAAGAAAGATTGCGGTGTCAGCGAGGAAGCACACGGCAGCTGAGGGTCATTAATCACTGTCATGACTGTGAGAGACGGAGGATGAAAGACATGAGAGCTGGAGCGCAGCGGACAGGAATCTCTGGCAGGAATCTCTCTCTGGAGATCAGATGAATCAGCCCATTCAGCGGCCTTCACTTTGTTGTTGATATGAGGCTCTGACATCACATCCTGCTCGAGTGCTGAAACGCTCAGAGTCAGCGGAGCAGGAGGGGAAGTGAATGCATCATGCTCAAAATGACAAAAGCATATGGGTTGCGCATTGAATTACTGCCAGTCTAGCTAGCTCCCGGAGGCTCGGAATATTTCATGAAGACAGCCAACCTATGGATCATGAAAATATTCAGAGTCCAGTCAGGAAGAAGGCTTCTTATCTGACCCAGCTTTGACATGTGTATGTATATACACTGCCCTGCAAGGCCAAATAATGCAAAAACATGTTTTTCAAACAGGTACCTGAGCAGAATCTAAATTTTTACATACGGTCCCATAACAAGTTACAGTAAACAAGAGAAAATGGAGAAAAGCATAATTTCTGGCCTGCTGTTAAAGGGCTATACTTTTACTAGAGACCCTTGTAATGTCCATGTTGCTTCACAATAAGGAGGAGCTTAAAGAGGAGCGGATTTCCTGAGATTGCCAGATTGTCTGGCATCTACCAGACTCACCCCAAGCCTACCTCTGTGAATCTCCTCACTGCTCCCCTGACGTCTCCTCTGATTGCTCCCTTGGTTTATGCTGTCAGGAAATTCTTACAACAAAATCCTTATAACTCACCTGAATCTACAACCTCCATCGCTCCACCACCTAACATGTGTCCTCCTGGTAGAAATAATGAACAAATGATTACGAACAGGCACCACTTGGAACGTCACCATCTCTCCAACAGTAAGTTTATCATCCGGTTCATAATTCCCAAAAACCATGTCCTCCGTCTTATCTACTCACCTCTTCTCCTCCGTGCTGTCCTGGATTAGTCCTGTGAACCTTGAAAAACCATTCACTCGTTCATTTGTATCAACAAACTCTTGCAACATTGTTGCCTAATCGATGGTTTCAAATCTAACCAACATGACAAGTACATTAAAAAAATCTCACTTGAAAAAAAACCTAGCTATCCCTTTAAGAACAAAAGGCTTAGCAAAGTTCTTTTGTTATATATTTTGGAAATGAATAAGACAGTTGTTTTTCATTTTAATGTAAAACAACTTTTCCATGTTGAATGTTCCACAGTGGGTTTTAAAAAGGTTAAATCAATGGTCTCCTAAATACTTTTATATTCATATTAAAGTGGAAAAACAAATAGACAGCAGCCCCAGAAGCAGAGTTGTTTTATTCTAATAAGTAAACTTATTTTAGCAAATCTCCAGGCCAATATAATGTTAACAAACTAGATAACGTCATAATTACAAAGCATTTTGATTTTCTTTTACTCATCTTTAGAATAACATACCATAGTCCAAAATGACTCCTTTTAAAATATGTATTTCAGTCCAATGAAAATAAAATTAAAAAAAGTGAACAATCGCTGTTATTATAATGATAGGTTATGTTGTAAATGAGGTTGATATTAAAGTTTGAGCTAATCCACTGACGGCTATCTAAACTGAGACTGACTGGCACGTGTTGCTTAATGTGCAACAGCTGAGAAGCTGCGTAGCCGTAGCAACGTCAACAGGGACCATTTCCTCATTATCGGTTTATTTGGTGGTTTGTTTTGAAGTGGAAGCACTGGAAAAAATATAGTCAAATTAAATTTATTTTTCAGCAAACCCCAGAAATTGAATTTGAGTTACATTTTAAAGTAATAAGAGGAAGAAGGAGAGAACATTTAAATTAAGGGCACAATGTGGACTAAGCGTGATGGTAATGCTTTTCTGCTGCCCACATTTCATCCCTCAGCTCTGGCCTGCTGCACTGCGGTCGACTTCTCAATGCGAACCAGAGCTGCAGTCCTGATCTGTTATTACTCTGGCCTCCCTGCAAATCTATAACATCCCTTGTTTCTGAAGTCTAACGCGCATATTCTGTGTTCTGTATATGGTTTTCCTGCCTCCAGGCTTAAATGCTGGGCTGGAAAAAATAAGTTAAGAGTTTGATGAATGCGTTCAGACCGGAGAAAAGTGGGTGGTCTGTATCTGTCAGCGGCGCTATTACAGCAGACAGCAGAGTTACAGGCCAATAAGCCGCACTATCATCACCATCATCAGCAGCAGATCTCCTTACAACAGCTCTCAGCTGTGCACATCTCAGCCCTGACAGCCCAAACACGCACTTTTCCAGACAGCTCTGCACTTGAATGGTTTGCATTAGACGAAACAGTGCACTTAGAGGCCAGTTCAACAGAATTAGAAAAAAAAAACCCCACATTGTTTTCACACATTTACTGCTTCAAAGCCACAAACTCAAAGCCTCCCAAGTAGGCTAAAACTAAAATGTGTGCATTTGAAGAGAAAATCATCTGTTTCCTGGTGTTCAGAGCTTTAACACTTTATTAATCAAACAGGATTTTCCTTTCCTGAAGTAAACTATAAACTGTTTAACCAACATGCCATTAGCAGAATTTGTTTCAATGACTGATACTAAATATGTATTTATATCAGCCTTTCATCGCTATTCATATTGTATTCATACTCTTTGAACTTTTCACCTTGTGTGTTGTTAGAACAAGCGATCTCAACGTCTTCAGTTGGGGTTTTATGTGCTGATATATAAAAAATGATACATGACTTAGAAATAGAAAGCATGTAAACCTTGTTTATGTAGCACCTTTCATGGGTTAAAGAAATTACCCCGCAAAATAATATATTAAAGCGGGCATAAAAATAAAGCGACAGAAGATAAAGTGGAGTTGAATACAAGTAGAAATAAAACAGCTACATACAACACAAACATCAGATGGAAACTAATTAGAAGCCAGTTTGAACAAATTATCCTTCAGTGCCTCAGGAGCTAGGAGTTTGCCCTTCTGTCAGCCTGCCCCAGGTTAGCTGTTGCTACAATGTAGCTCACCATCGTGTGAATGCGTCTATGAATGGGTGATTGTTGGGTGAAGCGCTTTGGAGTCCTGGGACTTGATAAAGTGCTGTACAATTGCAGGCCATTTACTATTTCTTGAAAGACTCAGCAGATCCATGACAGTGGAAAACACGGAGTCCACAGCCTCTGCACCCTGGCGGCCGACATTCCAAAAGATTTCTCCCATCTTGTCTTAAAATGTGTTCTTGAAACCATCAACCGCCTCGACCAGAAAAATCTGAGTAATGTTGCATGCGTTTGTGTTCGGGCCCCCTTAGACCAAAGACCCACCTTCTACTTGAAATTCAAATTGAATTTTTATTACAAAAACAAGACAAACAACCAAAAAAAAAATGTTTTTGCATATTCTTCTTATTTGCCAAATAGCTCTGGAGCTCAGCAGTTTTCCAGTCTTGAGTTGGATTCTCAGTTACAGTCAGGTCTGGACTTTGACTGGCCTATTCATTCTCAATATACCCTGATCTAAACCTCTATTTTGTAGCTCTGGCTTTATGTTTAATGTCTTTGCCATGTAAGAACGGGACCTCTAACCTGGCCAGCCAGATAGCTAATATGTAGATCTCTCTGTTCTGCACATCTTCAATCTGGGACTCAGTGGCGGCTGGCCCATAGGGGGCGCTCGGGCGCTGCCCTCCCTAGATGTGGAGGGGAAAAGTCAAAATGTATATAGATTTTAAAAGTATTATTAATGTCGGTTTTTACTTAATAGTACGTGGCTACATGTAATAAGAATTATTAAAACACTTCTACTGATTGACTCTATCATTTAACAGTGCATTTCCACCAACAGACGTATCATTTCTCTTCTTCTACACTTTTGGGGCTGTGACTCAAGGAGCCCTACAAGTATAGCGAAATAACCAATCGTATACTGTTGCTAGGGAAGATTTATAAATATTTGGCCAATCAGCACCGCCAAAATGAATGGGTTTGGGGCTCCTGGAGAAGTAGCCCTAGCTGCACAGTGATAGGTGCACTTCACGCGTGACGTCACGAGCTACATCCGCGCTACATCCGGGTTACGGTGGTCGGCAAACACAGCACTGTTTTCGCTTACCAGCGTGACAAAACGGGTGAATTAGAGCGGACTTTTAGTTTATTTTTGGAATCTAAACAATGCCTACGACTTGTTGTGCTCCCGGTTGCACACAGAGGCATTCCAAATCGTCGGATGTACGTTTCTTTCGTTTACCGAAGGATGAAGAAAGACATGGATAATTTCAATGAACAGGATGCAGGATGCCAATCGACTGTGGCAGCCCTATACCATGACAGAATTTGCAGTCTACACTTCATCTCCGGTAAATACAACTTAATTTTGCACTAGTCATTGTTCTACTTAAATAATTATATAAATAAAAAAATAGGATACATATTTAAGTCAAGACATAAACGTTCATTTTGTAATAATATACGTACATGTACAATGTATGCAAACCCTCTGGCATGAGTCTGTGAAAAGGATTAGTAAGACAAAAACACCAAAATAATCCTTTGTGAACAATGTTTTTTTTATTAATTAAATGCTTATTGTGGAATCGTAGTAATTTTCCAACTTTTAATTTAAATGCATGTACTGGGTTAGGCAGGGAAATCTATTGGCCAGCCCCACCAAGATTTTTTTTCACCAGCCGCCACTGCTGGGACTGCTCCCATTGAATCCGTTCAGGGAAAGGAGGGACATTCAGCAGAAGTTTCTGAGCTGATTGGCGAAGCGGCACCTAGGGCCCGCCTACCAAAGGTTGGTTTTAGCCAATCACGGTATCCAATTAAAATGTAAGCAGCAGACGTCATGAGAAACCACGAGTTACATTGGTGAAGGCACTTCTTGCTGTTCTTTCAATGAATAAATCATGTATTCTGACAAAACAGATGTGATAGCAGCAATTTAACTAATTTTACATTGTTCTGTAAATTCACTGTCTTTTTTGACTTTAACATTTAAATTTTGTCAGATACTTAGAACTATTTGTACTCTTTTTAGCTCCTCGGGAATTGTTGTTTGGTAGATTTAGCTTGAACATTTCTTTGTCTTAATAAGCCTTATTATCTATTAACTATTGCACAGTATTTTCCCCTTCTGATAAGACTCCTTTCTGCAGCGCAGCTTAACTTTAAATTTAGCTTTTTCTTTTCATATTGCGTTTTTGCATTTTTGAGGGTCTCCTTTACGAATGCTCATTCTTTGTTTTTCCATGGATGTCTTTGATTTGTGTCTGTGTGTTATGTGTAAATTCTGAGCCGGGATCTCACCAAAAAATTCATTATGGTTACATAATGACAAAGTCTCTTGATTATTGATTATTTATAATACTCTCCTTACCCAGTCCATGAGTAGGTAGCTATGTCCTGGTAGGTATCAAGCTCTCTGCATCAAACAGAGCCCTGCGAGTTGTTCAGAATTAATAGGCTAACCCTGCCTTAAATCCCAGACCTATATAGCTAATGCTAAGTCATCATAGAGCAACTACATTTACATTGGAATGCATTGCACACATTTATTTAGTTAGTAGGTAATTTCTTCAGGCAATTGGTTGCCTTTGATTTTATTCAGGGTAGAAATGCTTGCTATTTCAAAAACATTGTACGTTGTTTTCTTGCACTTCCTAATGATGCTCTATTTTGTGTTGATCTATCCAAATAAATCACATTAGAATGTGTTGCTGTAACATGACAAAATCTTTTGCAAGGCCCTGCAGCCTTTTGCAAAAGACTTCTCGAACCTTGACATTAAAGATGACAAAATCCCTATTTTCACCCAATCTGAAGAAGAAGCTCTTGAGGGGAAAGCCCCAAACAAGTGGCTCTGTTTTAATGATAATAATCTTGTTCTTTCCTGGCATTAATTTTCACCCTCCTCCTCCTCCTTGTTTACCTGTGTTTTTCCACCTCTTCCCGGAGCCATGACGCTTGTTTGCTGGAATCTTCCTGAGTGATTTACAGGAGCAATATGAGCCTGGGTGTTATAATCACTGAGGTAAACTGGACCGCCGCTATCGGAGAAGTGCGACGCCGGACCGCGGCGCTGATTCATGGCTACGAAAAACGCCAGACTCCCAATCTCGAACGGAGGGCAGGTGTGGAAATGGCAGACACCACTTTGTTTATCTGTGTGATTGGAAGCGGGGTGGGGTGGGGTGGGGTGGGGGGGGGGGGGGGGGAAATAATGAGGTCACCCATGATGCGTCGCTGCTGTGTTACATTAATGGGGCTCCTGTTTGCCACAGCTACAAGGACACACACAAACGCATCAGATCCCCTAGCATTATCTGTCCTCTGTCACTTGGCCTGGCACTCAGACGGCGCTGAAGAAAAAGTGTAGCCGAGCGTAGAGGAGACCGTACCACCGCTCCATTTCTCGCTCCAGCTTGTGTTAGGCTGTCTGACAGCACGGCATTGATTTATGACTCCTGCAAACAGACACAGCCAGCAGACATGATGAGAGCGCACGCTTCTCTGTGTGTGTGTGTGCGTGTGTGTGTGTGTGAGTGTTTTGAACTCACGTGATTGATTATCCTGTCTGTCTTGTCTGTGCTATGTTTTTTCTGAAATGTAATCTCTCTGAGCAGGATGAAAGGTGTGAGACCCCAGAGGAGTAAAAGCGGTCCTCCTCCCGCCTCCACGCTTGCTGCATCTGTGCAGGCTTCCAGTGAATCGCGGCCTGTATAAAATTTGCATACCTTTTGCTAGGAAATTGAATTCCCTCTCTTCCTGTAAAACTCTCCCCGGGATTAAACCGTCACCGTGTGATTTACTGTAACCTCGCCGTGAGCAGCGCCATCCCCGGAGTCATGATTGATGCAACGGCGAGAGCTTCGCCTTGCCGCATTTTCACACTGTCAGATATTTCATTTTGCTCGCTGCACAATTACAACAGCTCTAAGCGTCATGAGGTGAGATTTACAATGTAGAGGCATTTGGGTATTAAGGAACGGAGATGGCTGGAGATGTGAAAGGAGGTTTCCAGTGTTCTTGTGAAAGTCTCAACAGTGCTGGGTCAGAATCAGCCTTTTTTTCCCCTGGACCAATAAAAACCAGCAAACCAAGTTGCAGGCCTGCAGAGGCGACAAATCAAGTCCAAGAGAAGTTTCTTAAAGGAGCAGTTTAACATTTTTGAAGGTTGGCTTGGATAACATTTCTGCTGTCATAGAAAGATGTCACATTGTAGTGATTTTATGCAGAAGTGAAGGAATCCTCAGAGCGGTGGAAAACTAACATTCAAATTGCAGATTCTAAGTAACTCATAGTGGAAATATAGAAACCGATGCTATAGTTGAAAATTCACGACAGATTATTTATATGGTGCGAATTGACATTAATGATATTTCAAGGCACTTTATGTGACAAAACCATTAAGTCATTACAATCATTGAGACAAATTCAAATTAAACCACATGCAGAAATTTTATGTTTGATCCATTTTATGATACAACACTGTCAGATTCTGTTTGTTTGGAAAGAACCAACTCTTCTACCAGATGTAGAAGCATACCAGCTTCTCTATAAGGTATGCCTAAAATGCTGCAACAGGATGTGAAAAATAAAAAGTGAAGTTGTTTACAACAGTTGACAACAATCACTCTGTCAAGACTCCACCACATCTTTTTTAGATTTTGTTATTTCCCCACACTGGATAGTGGTTTATTTTCTTTGCCAGCTTTTGTAGGAAGTTTATCGGGAATTGCTGCTATTCTTCATGCCCTTACATCATCGAAAGCCAAATTCCTCTGGAGTGACCAAGCCCACAATCCCTTTAAGAAACTTAAACTGTTTACATCCAGTCTAGTTCTCCGCTCTTCAGATCCCAGCCACACATTTATTGCTGAGATGAATGCCTCTATGAAATTCCCCCATTCTTAGTGTGTTTCTCTTTCATTTTTTCTCCAGCTGTATCTTCATACCATAGCTAATGTCCTATATGTCTACTCATTGTGAGTCGTCAGTTTTTTGTGCTTTCTGTATTCTTTTGTCAGTTTTGTTAATGTTCATGATGTTTAAATCATTCTAAATTTGTGGGCCATTGTTTGGTTTTATAAGCGTATTGTTATCGAAGATATTTGGTATTATATGTACTATTTTCATGCAGTATTGTAGTCGTATATTTTGCAAACCACTTTATAAGATATTTAGAAAACTATTAAAAATCTTTTGAAAAAGGTATGTCTCATCTTTCTGATTTTCACATTAGTCTACGATTTGGTTATCTCTCCTTTTTTGAGCTGTTTGATATGAAGGAAATTATAAAAAATCCAACTTTTGTTGTGCACATTCTTTTGTAGCTACCTGGATAGCAAGGTATAAATAACTGATTTCCAGCTTACGGCTGTTCTGCAATTAAAAGACAATAAAGTTTTTAAATATTTGATCAAATAACCCTCGGTTTGTTTGGTATTGTCCTGTGAATATCAGTCCAATTTAGCTTTGGTATTTGGACAATAGATGAAAGAGGGATTCCAGCTCTCGCATTCTCAAACAGAAAACTCTGCACACATATGGACAGGTCAGGGAGAAAATTGTTGGAAAGTTTACAGCAGGTTTTGGTCACTGAAAAGTAGCCCGACTGTTAAAAATATCCCAGAGCTCTGTTTAATTCATAGTCTGAACATGGAAATCGTTTGATACAACTGTAAGACAAGGCCATCCACATCAACTGACAGGTCAGACATGGAGGCCATTATTAGACCCATGTTCACTTTGGAGGAGCTGCAGACATAGACAGCTTAGGTGTCAGAATCTGATAAGCTATATGAACTCCACTAATCCTGGCATCATGGAAGAGTCACAAAAAGCAAGAAAACCAAGGAAATCCCTCTGCGCTATTTGCCACAAGACAACTTCATATGGTGGAGATACATTTTTCAGAACTAATGTATAGACAGATGGAGCAAAATACTAGGTGATTGGAGAAGAAAATCAAACGCTGCACAGCACCTGAGGCTGGAGCAAACGCTTTCAGCAGGACAATTACCCTGAACACAAAACCAGAGATGGACTGGTTTAGATCAAGCATATTCACAGGTCAGGATGACCAGATTCAATCCAGTGGAAGATCTGTGACAAGACATGAAATTTGCTGTCCACAGACATTCTGCCTTCAATCTGGCTGAGCTGTTTTGCAAAGAGGAAATTGTTATTACTAGATATACTAAAGCTTGTGGAGACATGTCCTTTAAATACTTTTGGCTGTAACTGCATCAAAAATCAGTTCTACAAAGTAAAGATTCAAAGGGGTTCAATACAAATTCATGCATCCCATGTAAACTCATGTAACTTTTTTTCCCACTTTACAATTATGTGCAACTACATGTTGATCTATCCTATAAAAACTAAATAAAATTTGTTTGTGAAAACTTTAGAGAATATGAATTGCAAGGCAGTGTACAGGTGAAAGGGATAACCACACATTTGCGCTACCTAACCTAACCTAACCTAACCTAACCTAACCTAACCATATCCAGTCACCGCTGCTGCCGGGGAGCAAGATTTCTCTGTATCACTTTCTCTGTACCGTCTTTTACTCCCCCCCACTGTTTCTGCTATTTTAATTTCTTCCTTGACGTCCTTTCGCCGCAAGCTTGCGTCTTGACGAAGCTGCTCCATGTTCGCACGTCGCAGCTGTAACCAGCAACAGCACTAATGCTGGGAAGCCTCCAAAGCGACACGAAAGTCCCAATAAGTCAAACTTATTCTTTAAAGCTTCCGGAGTGATGCAATCCCAGCAGCGAGAGAGAGAGAGAGAGAGAGAGAGAGAGCTCCTCATTTTTCTTTCTGCTTTTATGTATGTGCATGCTGCTGTGGAGCCGATGATTAACGACCACAGCGGATCTTGAGAGAGCTCGCGGAGGAAAGAATAATGGGTATTTAAGCACACTTGTAAATTACCAACACATTTGTCTTAGCCTGTCCCCTCAGGGATGTCTGACAGCGCAGCACACAAAGTATATAAAGCTCACATACATCTGTTCCTCATAGCCTTATTGGATCTGCTGACATCACTTAAATGCAAACTGTCACGCCGTGCTCCATAATTCACGCGTTGACAAAGCGCATAAAGCAGTCTTTGCCGTCTTTGCACCTGCATGCACGCTAGTGTGTTTGTGCGTGTGTTTTTAAGCGAGCCTGCCTCAGCAGGTGTGCGCCGGGTCACCCAGAGTGCACCATGATGTTTATCTATAAGTACCACAGACAGGCATGTTGGCCCGCCTGCTGGGAAAATGGGATTACAGCTATCCGTCCCCCCCCCCCCAAGCCCTGCGCCGAGCGCCAAGCTTGTGAGTTTTGCAGAGCATGTTTCCATCAGCTGCACACATGTTGCCTGGTGCTTACTTGCGAGAGGCCGTTTGACCCGGCTCTACGGCGGGTCAAGCGGCCCGAAAGAAGCCGACGGTGATGAGCTGAGCAAGTTGACAGGAGGATGTTGGTGAGCTGTGGCGTGAGTGATGAATGGACGGGAGATTAAAATATTTCTAAAGAACAACTCCTCGGTTCGGATAACTTTGTTTTGACTCCTCGCCTGGACTGCATCCTGCAAAGCTCAGTTGTTCTTCAGCCCCCCCCTGCCAGAGCTGGGATTTGTGTTCCTCCAGCCGTATCCTGCTGAAAGGCTTCCAGAAGAGCCCCGGACTCTCTGATTCATCATCGGTGTTCATAAACAGTCGTTAATGTTTACGACAGGTGTTGTGACATGTTTATGACAGCATTATGTCTGCTTTATGAGGCCCCTGTAAGGTTGGCTTTTACAGCCGCGGCACAGGGAAGCAAGCGACGGGGACTCCTGGCAGCGCATCCGACAGGTCCTGGGATGTTTAATCAGTTACCCGAACACACTCGCAAATAAAAAACGAGAGCAACAGTGTTTGGCAGGGGAAGTCGGCCTGCTTGACAGGGGCAGCCATCAAACCTTCTCATTAAACTCAACAGGCTCCGGGCTCTGCTGTTCTTGAGGGCTTTTATAGGAAAATCACTACTCTCAATTTGCTGGCTGTTGTAAAAGTGTGTCCCAGGCAGTGGTTGTGGGTTGTGCTGGGGTTTAAGTAACAGCCCCTCGTGCCCCCCCCCCCCCCCCCCCCCCTTCCATCCTCCTGTTTTATGGCACGTTGTAAAGCTGTTGGCAGGCCGACAGCAGCAGTATCTTTTCATCCGGCTGCTAATTTAAGGAAGGGGATTAAGGTTGTGAATTACATTCATAGCTCTGGCTTTTTTTGTGTTTGTCGGTGATGACAAAGGCTTCGGATGGAGGCATGTGAAACACATGGAACACTTAAGCAATGTTCTTGTTTTATGCCAGCTGTGCTTTTTTTTTTTCCGTCCCGCTTTCTTTAAGGTAAACAAAAAAATGGAGCTACACATAATTAATTACATTTAGTCGGAGCGTGCATTCGTAGCTATTTTTCATTCTGTGCACTGCGTTTTGGTAAGACTTCTGTTGTGTAGGCTTTTTACCTAATTCACACACTGTACTGAGTAATGTAACTAATTAGATTACAGAATTAATGCTTCTAAAAACGTACTAGGTTTGTCTCTAATAACATTTACTACCTTCATGGGCTTCATTTGCATTCTTTGAGTTTCCCTGCGCACTTTGCCATTACGGCCTGACACTGAACTCTGTGACTTCATATTCTGAGTTATTCTGTGGTTTAATATCTCAAGCTGCAGGTTAATATCAGGACTCACGTTGTTGTAATTTTCTTTACAACCTTTTCCTATTGGCTAGGAATTCAAAAACTAAACCATAACCTGTAAATTAGCATCATGTAGCCTAAAACAATTTGGAGATTTGATTGATGCAAGGTAACGATAGCTATCCATCCATTATTCATCCACCCTCTTTAGGCACGGGCTAGTAAGGAGGGAGAAGTACGGAAAAGTATTTAGGTACTTTGTACAAATAGATGATTAAATAGATGAATTCATAGATAGGGAGATGGATGGATGTAATGTTTGGGATGGGCAAATAAATAAATAAATTAGAATACAGATACTTTTCATACTCTATTTACTATTTCCATACTTAACCAGACAAGCAAACTGAACAACTAGCGGTACCTTCAACCTTCTTTGAGACTGAACAGAAGTGAGAGATCCATTATTAGCTAGGCACAATTAGTATTTCTCCTATATTATGTAGTTCTCCTTTTTATACACTAATACAAAATAACTGAATTTAACAAGGGAGTTGTGGTAAACTTTTACTTCTTGCTAGCTAGTGCAATAATGTTCACAGTAGCCTGCCAAGGAGCTAAGTGACACAAAATGCAATGGGAACATTTTTCTTTCTTCCTGCTCTACTGTTTGATTATTTTTTTTTACCACACACATGCAGGCTGTTGTGGTAAGATGTTAACTAAAACTGATGACTTAATTAAGAATATAACTAATTACTGGTATGCATTCAGTATTTTCTCATGCACAAACCAAGAGTCGTAGGTTGTTAACAAAGTGGATTGAATTCCTCTTTAACGTACAATTTAACGAAATAGTAGCCTGGGTGTTTGGATACACGACTAACTACTTTAAAACTAGAATGCAAAACTTGTTCACTAATAGATTATTAGCCCTAATTTATATTTAAACATGTAGAGAAAAAAAACAGTGCACACTAATTGTAATCTCAAAAGAAATTTTGTTTTTTAAAATGTTAAAAATGGTTACCAATGACTTGTTTCACTTGACAGGTAAGAGGGCAAAAAGAGTAATAAGTAACTGAATGTAGCAAATACCACATGGTGCCTTACAGGATTTCACAATCTTGCCATTTTTGTGAAAGCAAGTTTTTTTGCAATGTAAAGTTGTATGAGATACTTAGCTGTGGATAGTGTCTTACACACAGCAGATGTTAGACGTTGCATCATTAAAGCTAATAAATGAGCAACTGTAAACAGTTTAGCATCTGAGAAAAAGTACTAATTGTATTTGATAGAATAATAAACTTGGACTAGCAGGTGCTAATGCCAATATTTATGTAAGCAGTATTTCAGTTCTTGCCACAATCAATTAATGCAGGATCTCTCAGAAACTGCTCGGTCCGTCCTGTACGTTAGTTTTCCACCAGTTATTCTGAAAGGTCTTCTCTTCAACCCACTGTCATTGGGAAGCTTGTTTTCAGTCCTTTAAACGCCTGATAGCACATACCTTTGGAGACGGAAAGAGAGTTGCATGGTTGAATGAAGGATTAGGTTTGGAGAAAGCCACCAAACAACCAGAGGTTTAGAAAAATACACACAGACACACACAGTGTGGAAGATAGGCCCGATACAGTCTCTTACAATCATAAAGCAGATCTTTTTCAACCATTGCTTAAACTGCAAGGCAATCCACTGAGCGGCTAATCTTTTTCCTAGAGCAAATATGTGTTGCCACAGTGAACATTCAGCGAGAACTCTGAGGATTGTTTCTCTTGAAATAAGTCCATTTTGAGCTGTCTGTCTCTGGAGCTTGGTCACACACACCACCCTCTCCTACACCCGGCAAAGCACTTTACAAACAAACGTAAGCACTTCTATTGATAGGGTAATCCCAGACTGATTAATGGCCCAATAATCAGCCGTAACCTGCAATAAATCAGCCATCAGATCAATACTGCTGGTGCTCTGCAGCCGTGGCTGGATCATTACCATGTCACAGTATATCTACTATTAGCCCAGGAAGGCTGAGTGCTAAAGGGAGGAATGGGAGTTGGAGGTAGAAAAAGTGCTTCCTCTCTAATGTGTTGAAAATGGGATTGATAGAGAGGTCATTTTTTTGATTTAATTTGTCTGCCTGGTCGCCTTCCTCCCTCCTTCTTCCCTCAGCCTGATTAATGGCTGCACTGTACAGCCAGTGATAAAGATGAAGAGGGCGGAGCAGGATGTTAAATTATGATAATGACACACAATTAATGACACGAGAGGACATTACTCTCTATCGTTCAGCTGTTAGTGATGCCGGCCACCTACAGCGACGTTTCTGTTTTAAAGGTGCACACCAAATGTTTTCTGAAACGTTCTCATGAAAGTGCAGTATTACATAGACATAACATTCTGCTCTAAAGGTTTAAATACTGGCAAGTTTAACTTAATTAAATTCAGAAAAACTGAAGAAAGTTAGTCTATTTATCTTGTGAAATGCCAGTGAGAATGTTTATTGACAGATTTGCTTTTATGAGAGCCACAAGACCCAAAAACAGGCAGACAAACGATGCTTCCCTGTAAAAATGGGGAAAGTACAGTTGGATACATATCTTTATTTTTAGCTCATGGTTCAGTGAATCAATGAAAAATAGCAAATGACAAACACTACATTACTCATCACATTTTCAAACATAAGATAATCCTCTGTAAAGCAACCCATCCTTGATAAAATTAAAACAGTTTTTTTCAAAGCCACCCACATAGCTATAAAAGATCATTCCTTTCTTCATCCCATGTCAACGCTAATTTTTCTATCTTCCGTTTTGATTGAAAAAAGCTTTTTCTCGGATATGCTTCTTCACCCTACGACACAACAACCACCACTCCCTGATTGGTGGACGCAATGCGAATTGACAAAAAAGTTCAGACTTTTGAACTCCATCGCAGGTTTTGCTTCACACTTTCTGCTTTCTCCCTGTGCATGCGTGGGTTCTCTCCAGGTTCTCTGGCTTCCTCCCACAGTCCAAAAATATGGCCTCTCTAAATTCTCCTTAGGTGTGAGTGTGTGCAAGAATGGTTGTTTGTCCTGTCTGTCTCTGTGTTGCCCTACGACAGACTGGCGACCTGTCCAGGGTGTACCCCGCCTCTCGCCCACTGACAGCTGGAGATAGGCACCAGCACCCCTCACGTCCCCAATAGGGATAAACGTGTTAAAAAATGCATGGATGGATTTTCATCCTGCTTGAAAAATAGGCCACATTACACAAAAAGTTAATGGAAAATTGATGCTAGCACACATTGCTAAGTATGCTTTTTGCAACCATTTGACTTTACATGTCCTCTACACTCTATCTAAGCTCGCCAGGTACCAAAAGCTGACAACAGGAAGGCGAGACTCCAAGTTGCTGCATGTCATCAATATCATTCTTGCATTGCTTAGGTGTGGAGTGTTTTAGATTTTAAATTTGGGCCTAACACAAACACAAATAAAAAATTCATGTGAGCATCCTATCCTGTACATTAGTAATGATCACCTCACATTGGACCAACATTCCTGTGCTCAGTTTGGATCTGTGCTGTAACGTGTACAGTGCATATACTATTTTATCCGTACTGACCACACCAGTTATTTCTCTTTAAGTAAACTGGCAAGTGGTAAACTGTAACCCTTAACTGAGAACAGAACTTGAATAGCTGACTGGCATTTCAAAATGCTGAAAGGTTTTTGAAAAGGAGCGGCACCAACAGGTTGTTGCTGTTTTCACTGGGGTCTATTGCCTTAGTCAGCTGGGGATATTAAAGCCATCCCATGTAATAATAATAAAAAAGTACACTACTCATTGTGATACATTAATCGGCATTCAAAAGCAAAACGTAGGAATAAAATAGCAAACAACACAGAACGTTGAGAGTGAGAACAAGATCCCGTTCTGCTGCGGCAGCTTCTGTTTTACATCAACGTTGAAGCTCAGCTTTTCTTCTAGCGCTCATTCTTAGAGCAAATTAAGTCAACTAAATGCTACACTTGGAGGTCCATGTGTGTTCTTTAATCTCTGTGAAAGCCTCATAGTTTTGTTTGAGAACATTATAAATTAAACAGGCACAGCAGACAAGTCAGAATTAAAGCTGAGGTTTTCTTACTGTGGCCTTATAAAAGTATTCACCCCCCTTTGCATGTTTCTTGTTTTGTTTCATCACAACCTGGAATTAAGGTTGACTTTGAGAGTTTTCAGCATTTCATTAACAGAACATGCCTACAACTTTGGAGATGCATTCTTTTTATTTGTGTGTAAAGCAAACAAAAAATAGGACAAAATAACTAAAAACTGCAACATGGATAACTGTTCAAGGTGGAATAAAGTGGACAGCCACAGCTACAGTTTAATGGGTTAGATCTAAGCATTTTCAAGTATTAAATGGCAATATCAAAGTGCAGGTGTAAATCTTATGGTAAATCTGAGATAAGACTAAAATTGCTCTCCATCCAATCTGACAGAGCTTGAGCTGTTTGGGAAAGATAAAAAGCATTTAAATCTCTAGATGTGCAAAGCTGGTAGATAGAGCTATGTGCAACTTTGTATGTAAAACTATACATAATACCTTTGCAATGCACTATAAAAACCTACCTAGTATTCACCAGCATTTGTGCCTCATTTTTTGTTTGTTGGATCTGGATTTGATTTTTTTATGAATTTGAAAGATCTGGGTTTACGTTCAGCACTGGTTTTAATGTAGTACTAGAGATACAAGTTTATTGTTTCCACAGACATTTTTGTTATGGTGCATGCCTCAATCTTTCTTGAAAAACTGCTCCTTTATTTAGCCAAATTTAATGAATATACACAGATCTAGTTTTGAATAAGCGACTGGATGTTCGTTGTCCTATTTACTACGAAATCAGAATTGAAGCATAGCAAATGGTTAATAAAAGAGGTACCAGTATACATCTCTGTGTCATACTGAACATTTCCCTATTTAAGGAGTTTATAATTTGGGTGCATCTTAGAAAAGGTTTTGCATTGCTGAGAATTTTTACCTAAAAATCTTTTCTGATGTGCACCAAGCGCTAAAGCCTGCAGGTCAAATTTGTACCATTCACACAAAATCATTCCAAGGGCCATGAATGGCCCCCAGACCCCACTTTGGACACCCTTGTTTTAAGAGAAAACTCCCACAGGGATGTCGTAATGGTGATCCTTAACTTGAATTTATGAACAGTTAGTCTGATGTAAAACTATGAACTCTAAGTGCTCGCTGAATGCGTGACAGTCAAAAGCCTAATAACACCATACCTCATATGTTATTAGATCTGACGCATAAGCAGTCGTTAGAGCTATAAACTCATTGAAAGAAGGTTTTTAAAAGCCTAAGTAGATACATTTTTCCATTGCAGCCAAACCAACTTGTCTTCATTTCTGAAATCTTTAGCTCACGTCTATTTAGCCTAGCGCAGCTAACAGTGCTAACAAAAGGCCAGTCAATCAAATTCAGCCTATTACTTTTTTTTTTGCTATTGCTTTTATGCATGTGCACTCAATGGGGAGGGAAGCTTCCCCGAGTATTGTGAAACCGCCCCATATGTGCTGCCTAAAAAACAGAGAGAGCTCAGGCGAGGGTTGCGGTCGATCACATCAGTGCTCATGTGGGAAGAGGTGCTAGCTATTCTTTGACACCCTCTTTTCCTTCAGCTAGAGTGACTGGGTCCTAGCTTTAAATACAGGGACATGTGAAAAAAATGATGTCTTCACAAACCGGGACTGTTTCTGTGGACGTTTGTGTCATGCAAGCCCCCCACGAAGGGGCGATGATGGTTGTGGGTGTGGTGAGCAGCAGAAGGAGGGGCCTGCTTGGGTAGCCATTCATGCAATAACCCCTACTGTGTATGATCATTTTGATTTATTCCTTGCTTTGCTCCCAATCTTCTCATCTCTAACAGTTGTCAGACAACATTCTGCGGACTTAGAGCAACACTACAAAGGCATAATTAGCATCCCGTATCTGAGACCTGACCCGGCGCCTGGGTTTGTTGTGCACTCAATGCTTTAGCTGTCACTTTGCTCTCAGTTCTTTCAGCTTTAAGGGACCTCGATATCCAACCACCGAAACAGACAGGATATGAAAAGGAGATAGGGACTTGCCCGAATGGATGCGTCACATTCGAATGAAGCCTCCCTGCAATCAGAGATCAGATTAGGGGTCAGGATTTGGTCAGAGCACAACCCAGATCCGCAGAGGAGACAGCTGTTAGCTGTGACAGATGAGGGGGAGCGGACAAGAGGCAGGGTCGCACCAGAGAGGCAGAGAAGGATCAAATCAACTAAGTGAGCATGGGAGAAGACAGGCCAGGGTAGAGGGAAGTGAGGATGACAAGGTGCATGCAGAGGAAGAGCATGTGTGGAGATAAGATAGTGCAGATGAAACCAGAAGGGGAGGACGGAGAAGAAGAAAGGTAATTTGAGAGAGCGCAGTAGAGGAGGTTGAGGCAGGGCTGACAGTGGGCCATTCATCCTCCATGCTAGAGGAGACAAACTGCTGGCAGAGGAGGACAGGCCCCATAAATCACTCTGGGGTACACACACACACACACACACACACACACACACACACACACACACACACACACACACACACGGTAAAACACATCTATGGCCACACACACACACACACACACACAAAGTACACACCTCCTACAGCTTATTTTGGCCAGGCCAGTTTCTCCTTCTACTCTCTGGGTGTGTTTCTTTTTTTTTGTGTGTTTCTATCTGCAGACCTCTGCTCCTAAATTCAGTTTCAGGCAGTGTCGAGGTATATGGCAACTCACCATATGTTCTGCCTTTTAATAAGTAACAATCTGTATTATTCCCTAGGATAGTCCAATGTATAAACATCCCATACATCCAATGTGTGGAATCCAGATAAATGTCGACGGTTAGTTTTAGTTCACTTATTTAGAAGGGGAATAAAAACTCATATTAACGAAGCTTTTTAATGGTGCTGTGGCACAGTTATTGACACCCCTGTTAATCATTTATACAACCACTCCTTTACCAACTGGACATTTAGTCTTCATCTATAAAATTTTATAAGGTAGGAGCATGCAGAGAGAAAGAGGAATGTTTGACCATTCCTTCTCACCCTGGTTTCCATATGTGTTCCTCTCTTATGGTCTGTTCTCTTCACCTTTAGTCCACGGGTTTTCATTAGGTTTTGGCACGTGTTGTTGCTGAATAATTTAGCTTTTGCATAAAAAATACATTAAGTAATACAACTAAACACACGATGCACTAAGAACAAAAGTACATAAGTGAAAAAATGTACTCCTACTTGAGGTCTTCTGCTTATCTGGGACCGAGTCACAGGGTCATCAGACTCAGCAGAGAGGTCCAGACTTCCCTCTCCCCAGACGTCCTCCTCCAGCTCCTGTGGGGGAAGCCTAAGACGTTCCCAGGCCAGCCGAGAAGCATTCTCTCCAGCGTGTCCTGGGCCTCCTCCCTGTTGGATAGGCCTTCCTAGGAAGGCATCCAAACGGGCCACTCTGAACGCTGATTCCTCTTGATGTGGAGAAGCAGTGGCTCAACTCTGAGCTTCTCCTGAATGGTCAAGCCCCTCACCCTCTCTCCAAGGGAGCGCTCGGCCACCCTGCGGAGGAAGCTAAGTTCAGCCGCTTGTATCCGGGATCTCGATTTTAAATTTGATCACAGTAGGTGAGGGTAGGACCGCACACCAATCGTAAATCTTCACCACAACGAATCGGTGCCGCACCGCTCCCTCTGTCAATCTCCCGATCCATTCTCTCCTCACTGGTGAACATCCATCCATCCATCCATCCATTCATCCATCCATCCATCCATCCATCCATCCATCCATCCATCCATCCATCCATCCATCCATCCATCCATCCATCCATCCATCCATCCATCCATCCATCCATCCATCCATCCATCCATCCATCTTCTAACACGTCTATCCCTACCCAGAGATACTTCAACTCCTCCTGCTGAGGCAGGCACCTTTTTCCAATCAAGAACCACTACCTCAGACTTGAAGGAGCTGATCCTCATGAAAAGGAACAGGTTCATATCCAACGAGATAACATAACTGGGCTAAATGGCTATGCATTTTATTTACAGGAAATCTTTCTTTTTATAACTTTGCAACAGTTCAAATATGCTTAAAAATAATTTGAAAACTACAAGTGTGTTTGTAGATAATCCTGCTTTAGAGAGGAGGGCCCCCCGTACCAACATGGTGACAGCATCGTCCCAAGGTGGCATCTTTGTGTTTATATCTGTGCTGGCCTGTGACCCAAAGAAATGGATTTTAGTGTCATGTCATATTTTGACCCCAGGGAAACGAAAAGTTTTAAAAAAAATCCAACAAACTCTAATTGAGTGAAAACATAGTTAAGAGACTCTTAACTAAGAGTATAAAAAAAGGTATATCTGCATTTTTAAAAAGGAATTGTGAGTATTACCAAAGGTTCAAACTTAACATTTTTACATACGATAAATGTGTTTAAATTAGAGGTTGATTTCTCCAAATTTGTGAGATTATGCAACACCAATGTTTAAATACTGTATATTACAATTTAAAATATTTTTGAAAGTTTTTTTTTAAATATCTTTGCCAGAGGTGCAACACTAAAGATACATGGATATGAGCTTATGTGTCTTGGATTACATGAAGGACCTTCTTTTTTATTTTTGGAGTTCTTTGATAGGTATTGTAGCTTTTTATGTTGTTTTTTGAAAGCTTTAATTTCTGTGTATTTCAAGGTTTTGGTCGATGAAGTTGAATATTTGTACTTATGGTTCTTGTTTTTATAGGTTTTGTTGAAAAGTCAGTTCTGGTGGTTTCTTTGTTCATTTCATTGAGTGATTTGGCTGTTTATCTTATTTTCATTTATTTTATTTTGTGTCTGAATAAAGTTTTCTGCAAAAGAGCAAATACTATTTGCCGCAACCTGGTATAGCTCCAAGACTAATCTAACATTATTCATCATTTTCTGCTCTTACGGAAGAGCAAAGCCTCTCTGGTGACGATAACAGTCGACAGCTTATCGGGCAAAAGTCCAATCCGTGTTCAAAAATATGCTTTTTCCTGTATGATTTTTGATAAAACGCTGTTTCTATAAGTGATTTATATTCACTTGCTGTTTTTACAGCTCTATTTCTGTCAGCTAGGAATGCAATGTAACCTTTGGATTTCCACTCAAAGTCCGGTAATAGTTTGCTGGCGGTTCGGCGCTTGTTCCCCTCTGTCTCTCTGCGGCCATAGCTGGCAGCTCTGAGCGATTCCGCTCACTGTGTGGGTTCTGCCTGTCTCAAACC
>NC_046368.1:26789239-26831873 GCF_011125445.2 Fundulus heteroclitus | reverse complement strand
ACCCCGCAAAATAATATATTAAAGCGGGCATAAAAATAAAGCGACAGAAGAATAAAGTGGAGTTGATACAAGTAGAAATAAAACAGCTACATACAACACAAACATCAGATGGAACTAATTAGAAAGCCAGTTTGAACAAATTATCCTCAGTGCCTCAGGAGCTAAAGGTTTGCCTTCTGTCAGCCTGCCCCAGGTTAGCTGTTGCTACAAGTAGCTCACCATCGTGTGAATGCGTCTATGGAATGGGTGATTGTTGGGTGAAGCGCTTCGGAGTCATGGGACTTGATAAAGTGCTGTACAATTGCAGGCCATTTACTATTTCTTGAAAGACTCGCAGATCCATGACAGTGGAAAACACGGAGTCCACCCTCTGCACCCCTGGCGGCCGACATTCCAAAAGATTTCTCCCATCTTGTCTTAAAAATGTGTTCTTGAAACCATCAACCGCCTCGCCAGACAAATCTGAGTAATGTTGCATGCGTTTGTGTTCGGGCCCCCTTAGACCAAAGACCCACCTTCTACTTGAAATTCAATTGAATTTTTATTACAAAAACAAGACAAACAACCCAAAAAAAAATGTTTTTGCATATTCTTCTTATTTGCCAAATAGCTCTGGAGCTCAGCAGTTTTCCAGTCTTGAGTTGGATTCTCAGTTACAGTCAGGTCCTGGACTTGACTGGCCTATTCATTCTCAATATACCCTGATCTAAACCTCTATTTTGTAGCTCTGGCTTTATGTTAATGTCTTTGCCATGTAGAACGGGACCTCTAACCTGGCCAGCCAGATAGCTAATATGTAGATCTCTCTGTTCTGCACATCTTCAAATCTGGGACTCAGTGGCGGCTGGCCCATAGGGGGCGCTCGGGCGCTGCCCTCCCCTAGTCTGGAGGGGGAAAAAGTCAAAATGTATATAGATTTTAAAAGTATATTAATGTCGGTTTTTACTTAATAGTACGTGGCTACATGTAATAAGAATTAGTTAAAACACTTCTTACTGATTGACTCTATCATTTAACAGTGCATTTCCACCAACAGACGTATCATTTCTCTTCTTCTACAACTTTTGGGGCTGTGGACTCAAGGAGCCCTACAAGTATAGCGAAATAACCAATCGTATACTGTTGCTAGGGAAGATTTATAAATATTTGGCCAATCAGCACCGCCAAAATGAATGGGTTTGGGGCTCCTGGAGAAGTAGCCCTAGCTGCACAGTGATAGGTGCACTTCACGCGTGGACGTCACGAGCTACATCCGCGCTACATCCGGGTTACGGTGGTCGGCAAAACCACAGCACTGTTTTTCGCTTACCAGCGTGGACAAAACGGGTGAATTAGAGCGGACTTTTAGTTTATTCTTGGAATCTAAAACAATGCCTACGACTTGTTGTGCTCCCGGTTGCACACAGAGGCATTTCCAAATCGTCGGATGTACGTTTCTTTCGTTTACCGAAGGATGAAGAAAGACATGGATAATTTCAATGAACAGGATGCAGGATGCCAATACGACTGTGGCAGCCCTATACCATGACAGAATTTGCAAGTCTACACTTCATCTCTCCGGTAAATACAACTTAATTTTGCACTAGTCATTGTTCTACTTAAATAATTATATAATAAAAAAAATAGGATACATATTTAAGTCAAGACATAAACGTTCATTTTGTAATAATATACGTACAGTGTACAATGTATGCAAACCCTCTGGCATGAGTCTGTGAAAGGATTAGTAAGACAAAAACACCAAAATAATCCTTTGTGAACAATGTTTTTTTTATTAATTAAATGCTTATTGTGGAATCGTAGTAATTTTCCAACCTTTTATTTAAATGCATGTACCTGGGTTAGGCCAGGGAAATCTATTGGCCAGCCCCACCAAGATTTTTTTTCACCAGCCGCCACTGCTGGGACTGCTCCCATTGAATCCGTTCAGGGAAAGGAGGGACATTCAGCAGAAGTTTCTGAGCTGATTGGCGAAGCGGCACCTAGGGCCCGCCTACCAAAGGTTGGTTTTAGCCAATCACGGTATCCAATTAAAATGTAAGCAGCAGACGTCATGAGAAACCACGAGTTACATTGGTGAAGGCACTTCTTGCTTTTCTTTCAATGAATAAATCATGTATTCTGACAAAACAGATGTGATAGCAGCAATTTAACTAATTTCTACATTGTTCTGTAAATTCACTGTCTTTTTTGACTTTAACATTTAAATTTTGTCAGATACTTAGAACTATTTGTACTCTTTTTAGCTCCTCGGGAATTGTGTGTTGGTAGATTTAGCTTGAACATTTCTTTGTCTTAATAAGCCTTATTATCTATTAACTATTGCACAGTATTTTCCCCTTCTGATAAGACTCCTTTCTGCAGCGCAGCTTAACTTTAAATTTAGCTTTTTCTTTTCATATTGCGTTTTTTGCATTTTTGAGGGTCTCCTTTACGAATGCTCATTCTTTGTTTTTCCATGGATGTCTTTGATTTGTGTCTGTGTGTTATGTGTAAATTCTGAGCCGGGATCTCACCAAAAAATTCATTATGGTTACATAATGACAAAGTCTCTTGATTATTGATTATTTATAATACTCTCCTTACCCAGTCCATGAGTAGGTAGCTATGTCCTGGTAGGTATCAAGCTCTCTGCATCAAACAGAGCCCTGCGAGTTGTTCAGAATTAATAGGCTAACCCTGCTTTAAATCCCAGACCTATATAGCTAATGCTAAGTCATCATAGAGCAACTACATTTACAGTGGAATGCATTGCACACATTTATTTAGTTAGTAGGTAATTTCTTCAGGCAATTGGTTGCCTTTGATTTTATTCAGGGTAGAAATGCTTGCTATTTCAAAAACATTGTACGTTGTTTTCTTGCACTTCCTAATGATGCTCTATTTTGTGTTGATCTATCCAAATAAATCACATTAGAATGTGTTGCTGTAACATGACAAAATCTTTTGCAAGGCCCTGCAGCCTTTTGCAAAAGACTTCTCCAACCTTGACATTAAAGATGACAAAATCACTATTTTCACCCTATCAGAAGAAGAAGAAGCCGTTGAGGGGAAAGCCCCAAAAAAGTGGCTCTGTTTTAATGATAATAATCTTGTTCTTTCCTAGCATTAATTTTCACCCTCCTCCTCCTTGTTTACCTGTGTTTTTCCACCTCTTCCTGGAGCCATGACGCTTGTTTGCTGGAATCTTCCTGAGTGATTTACAGGAGCAATATGAGCCTGGGTGTTATAATTACTGAGGTAAACTGGATGGCCGCTATCGGAGAAGTGCGACGCCGGACCGCGACGCTGATTCATGGCTACGAAAAACGCCAGACTCCCAATCTCGAACGGAGGGCAGGTGTGGAAATGGCAGACACCACTTTGTTTATCTGTGTGATTGGAAGCGGGGTGGGGTGGGGTGGGGGGGGGGAAATAATGAGGTCACCCATGATGCGTCGCTGCTGTGTTACATTAATGGGGCTCCTGTTTGCCACAGCTACAAGGACACACACACAAACACATCAGATCCCCTAGCATTATCTGTCCTCTGTCACTTGGCCTGGCACTCAGACGGCGCTGAAGAAAAAGTGTAGCCGAGCGTAGAGGAGACCGTACCACCGCTCCATTTCTCGCTCCAGCTTGTGTTAGGCTGTCTGACAGCACGGCATTGATTTATGACTCCTGCAAACAGACACAGCCAGCAGACATGATGAGAGCGCACGCTTCTCTGTGTGTGTGTGTGTGTGTGTGTGTGAGTGTGTGAGTGTTTTGAACTCACGTGATTGATTATCCTGTCTGTCTTGTCTGTGCTATGTTTTTCTGAAATGTAATCTCTCTGAGCAGGATGAAAGGTGTGAGACCCCAGAGGAGTAAAAGCGGTCCTCCTCCCGCCTCCACGCTTGCTGCATCTGTGCAGGCTTCCAGTGAATCGCGGCCTGTATAAAATTTGCATACCTTTTGCTAGGAAATTGAATTCCCTCTCTTCCTGTAAAACTCTCCCCGGGATTAAACCGTCACCGTGTGATTTACTGTAACCTCGCCGTGAGCAGCGCCATCCCCGGAGTCATGATTGATGCAACGGCGAGCGCTTCGCCTTGCCGCATTTTCACACTGTCAGATATTTCATTTTGCTCGCTGCACAATTACAACAGCTCTAAGCGTCATGAGGTGAGATTTACAATGTAGAGGCATTGGGTATTAAGGAACGGAGATGGCTGGAGATGTGAAAGGAGGTTTCCAGTGTTCTTGTGAAAGTCTCAACAGTGCTGGGTCAGAATCAGCCTTTTTTTCCCCTGGACCAATAAAAACCAGCAAACCAAGTTGCAGGCCTGCAGAGGCGACAAATCAAGTGCAAGAGAAGTTTCTTAAAGGAGCAGTTTAACATTTTTGAAGGTTGGCTTGGATAACATTTCTGCTGTCATAGAAAGATGTCACATTGTAGTGATTTTATGCAGAAGTGAAGGAATCCTCAGAGCGGTGGAAAACTAACATTCAAATTGCAGATTCTAAGTAACTCATAGTGGAAATATAGAAACCGATGCTATAGTTGAAAATTCACGACAGATTATTTATATGGTGCGAATTGACATTAATGATATTTCAAGGCACTTTATGTGACAAAACCATCAACTCATTACAATCATTGAGACAAATTAAAATTAAACCACATGCAGAAATTTTATGTTTGATCCAATTTATGATACAACACTGTCAGATTCTGTTTGTTTGGAAAGAATCAACTCTTCTACCAGATGTAGAAGCATACCAGCTTCTCTATAAGGTATGCCTGAAATGCTGCAACAGGATGTGAAAAATAAAAAGTGAAGTTGTTTACAACAGTTGACAACAATCACTCTGTCAAGACTCCACCACATCTTTTTTAGATTTTGTTATTTCCCCACACTGGATAGTGGTTTATTTTCTTTGCCAACCTTTTGTAGGAAGTTTATCGGGAATTGCTGCTATTCTTCATGCCCTTACATCATCGAAAGCCAAATTCCTCTGGAGTGACCAAGCCCACAATCCCTTTAAGAAACTTAAACTGTTTACATCCAGTCTAGTTCTCCGCTCTTCAGATCCCAGCCACTCATTTATTGCTGACATGAATGCCTCCATGAAATCCTCCCATTCTTAGTGTGTTTCTCCAGCTGTATCTTCATACCATAGCTAATGTCCTATATGTCTACTCCTTGTGAGTCATCAGTTTTTTGTGTTTTCTGTACGCTTTTGTCAGTTTTGTTAATATTCATGATGTTTTCATCATTCTACATTTGTGGGCCATTGTTTGGTTTTATAAGCATATTGTTATTACAGATATTTGGTATTATATGTACTATTTTCATGCAGTATTGTAGTCGTAGATTTTGCAAACGACTTTGTAAGATATTTAGAAAACTATTAAAAATCTTTTGAAAAAGGTATGTCTCATCTTTCTGATTTTCACATTAGTCTACCATTTGGTTATCTCTCCTTTTTTGAGCTGTTTGCATTTGAAGGAAATTCTTAAAAACCCAACTTTTGTTGTTGTGCACATTCTTTTGTAGCTACCTGGATAGCAAGGTATAAATAACTGATTTCCAGCTTACGGCTGTTCTGCAATTAAAAGACAATAAAGTTTTTAAATATTTGATAAAATAACCCTCGGTTTGTTTGGTATTGTCCCGTGAATATCAGTCCAATTTAGCTTTGGTATTTGGACAATAGATGAAAGAGGGATTCCAGCTCTGGCATTCTCAAACAGAAAACTCTGCACACATATGGACAGGTCAGGGAGAAAATTGTTGGAAAGTTTACAGCAGGTTTTGGTCACTGAAAAGTAGCCCGACTGTTAAAAATATCCCAGAGCTCTGTTTAATTCATAGTCTGAACATGGAAATCGTTTGATACAACTGTAAGACAAGGCCATCCACATCAACTGACAGGTCAGACATGTAGGCCATTATCAGACCCATGGTCACTTTGGAGGAGCTGCAGACATAGACAGCTTAGGTGTCAGAATCTGATAAGCTATATGAACTCCATTAATCTTGACATCATGGAAGAGTCGCAAAAAGCAATAAAACCAAGGAAATCCGTGTGCGCTATTTGCCACAGGACAGCCTCATATGGTGGAGATACATTTTTCAGAACTAATGTATAGATGGATGGAGCAAAATACTAGGTGATTGGAGAAGAAAATCAAACGCTGCACAATACCTGAGACTGGAGCAAACGCTTTCAGCAGGACAATTACCCTGAACACAAAACCAGTGATAGACTGGTTTAGATCAAGCATTTTCACAGGTCAGGATGACCAGATTCAATCCAGTGGAAGATCTGTGGCAAGACATGAAATTTGCTGTCCACAGACATTGTGCCTTCAATCTGACTGAGCTGTTTTGCAAAGAGGAAATTGTTATTACTAGATATACTAAAGCTTGTGGAGACATGTCCTTTAAAGACTTTTAGCTGTAACTGCATCAAAAATCAGTTCTACAAAGTAATGATTCAAAGGGGTTCAATACAAATTCATGCATCCCATGTAAACTCATGTAACTTTTTTTTCCCACTTTACAATTATGTGCAACTACATGTTGATCTATCCTATAAAAACTAAATAAAATACTATAAAGTTTGTAAAAACTTTAGAGAGTATGAATTGCAAGGCAGTGTACAGGTGAAAGGGATAAGCACACATTTTCGCTACCTAACCTAACCTAACTTAACCATATCCATAGCATTTCTCTGTATCACTTTCTCTGTACCGTCTTTTACTCCCCCCCACTGTTTCTGCTATTTTAATTTCTTCCTTGACGTCCTTTCGCCGCAAGCTTGCGTCTTGACGAAGCTGCTCCATGTTCGCACGTCGCAGCTGTAACCAGCAACAGCACTAATGCTGAGAAGCCTCCAAAGCGACACGAAAGTCCCAATAAGTCAAACTTATTCTTTAAAGCTTCCGGAGTGATGCAATCCCAGCAGAGAGAGCGAGAGAGAGAGAGAGAGAGAGAGAGCTCCTCATTTTTCTTTCTGCTTTTATGTATGTGCATGCTGCTGTGGAGCCGATGATTAACGACCACAGCGGATCTTGAGAGAGCTCGCAGAGGAAAGAATAATGGGTATTTAAGCACACTTGTAAATTACCAACACATTTGTCTTAGCCTGTCCCCTCAGGGATGTCTGACAGCGCAGCACACAAAGTATATAAAGCTCACATACATCTGTTCCTCATAGCCTTATTGGATCTGCTGACATCACTTAAATGCAAACTGTCACGCCGTGCTCCATAATTCACGCGTTGACAAAGCGCATAGAGCAGTCTTTGCCGTCTTTGCACCTGCATGCACGCTAGTGTGTTTGTGCGTGTGTTTTTAAGCGAGCCTGCCTCAGCAGGTGTGCGCCGGGTCACCCAGAGTGCACCATGATGTTTATCTATAAGTACCACAGACAGGCATGTTGGCCCGCCTGCTGGGAAAATGGGATTACAGCTATCTGTTCCCCCCCCCCCAAGCCCTGCGCCGAGCGCCAAGCTTGTGAGTTCTGCAGAGCATGTTTCCATCAGCTGCACACATGTTGCCTGGTGCTTACTTGCGAGAGGCCGTTTGACCCGGCTCTACGGCGGGTCAAGCGGCCCGAAAGAAGCCGACGGTGATGAGCTGAGCAAGTCGACAGGAGGATGTTGGTGAGCTGTGGCGTGAGTGATGAATGGACGGGAGATTAAAATATTTCTAAAGAACAACTCCTCGGTTCGGATAACTTTGTTTTGACTCCTCGCCTGGACTGCATCCTGCAAAGCTCAGTTGTTCTTCAGCCCCCCCTGCCCCCTGAGCTGGGATTTGTGTTCCTCCAGCCGTATCCTGCTGAAAGGCTTCCAGAAGAGCCCCGGACTCTCTGATTCATCATCGGTGTTCATAAACAGTCGTTAATGTTTACGACAGGTGTTGTGACATGTTTATGACAGCATTATGTCTGCTTTATGAGGCCCCTGTAAGGTTGGCTTTTACAGCCGCGGCACAGGGAAGCAAGCGACGGGGACTCCTGGCAGCGCATCCGACAGGTCCTGGGATGTTTAATCAGTTACCCGAACACACTCGCAAATAAAAACGAGAGCAACAGTGTTTGGCAGGGGAAGTCGGCCTGCTTGACAGGGGCAGCCATCAAACCTTCTCATTAAACTCAACAGGCTCCGGGCTCTGCTGTTCTTGAGGGCTTTTATAGGAAAATCACTACTCTCAATTTGCTGGCTGTTGTAAAAGTGTGTCCCAGGCAGTGGTTGTGGGTTGTGCTGGGGTTTAAGTAACAGCCCCTCGTGCCCCCCCCCCCCCCCCCCTCCTTTCCATCCTCCTGTTTTATGGCACGTTGTAAAGCTGTTGGCAGGCCGACAGCAGCAGTATCTTTTTATCCGGCTGCTAATTTAAGGAAGGGGATTAAGGTTGTGAATTACATTCATAGCTCTGGCTTTTTTTGTGTTTGTCGGTGATGACAAAGGCTTCGGATGGAGGCATGTGAAACACATGGAACACTTAAGCAATGTTCTTGTTTTATGCCAGCTGTGCTTTTTTTTTTCCATCCCGCTTTCTTTAAGGTAAACAAAAAAATGGAGCTACACATAATTAATTACATTTAGTCGGAGCGTGCATTTGTAGCTATTTTTCATTCTGTGCACTGCGTTTTGGTAAGACGCCTGTTGTGTAAGCTTTTTACCTAATTCACACACTGTACTGAGTAATGTAACTAATTAGATTACAGAATTAATGCTTCTAAAAACGTACTAGGTTTGTCTCTAATAACATTTACTACCTTCATACGCTTCATTTGCATTCTTTGAGTTTCCCTGCGCACTTTGCCATTACGGCCTGACACTGAACTCTGTGACTTCATATTCTGAGTTATTCTGTGGTTTATTATCTCAAGCTGCAGGTTAATATCAGGACTCAGGTTGTTGTAATTTTCTTTACAGCCTTTTCCTATTGGCTAGGAATTCAAAAACTAAACCAAAACCTGTAAATTAGCATCATGTAGCCTAAAACAATTTAGAGATTTGATTGATGCAAGGTAAAGATAGCTATCCATCCATTGTTCATCCACCCTCTTTAGGCACGGGCTAGTAAGGAGGGAGAAGTACGGAAAAGTATTTAGGTACTTTATACAAATAGATGATTAGATAGATGAATTCATAGATAGGGAGATGGATGGATGTAATGTTTGGGATGGGCAAAAAAATAAATAAATTAGAATACAGATACTTTTCATACTCTATTTACTATTTCTATACTTAACCAGACAAGCAAACTGAACAGCTAGCGGTACCTTAGACCTTCCTTGAGACTGAACAGAAGTGAGAGATCCATTATTAGCTAGGCACAATTAGCATTTCTCCTGTATTATGTAGTTCTCCTTTTTATACACTAATACAAAATAACTGAATTTAACAAGTAATGTTTTTTTAACATTTAACAGTAATGTTCACAGTAGCCTGCCAAGGAGCTAAGTGACACAAAATGCAATGGGAACATTTTTCTTTTTTCCTGCTCTTCTGTTTGATTTTTTTTTTTTTTTTAACCACACATGCAGGCTGTTGTGGTAAGATGTTAACTAAAACTGATGACTTACTTAAGAATATAACTAAATACTGGTATGCATTCAGTATTTTCTCATGCATAAACCAAGAGTCGTAGGTTGTTAACAAAGTGGATTAAAGTCCTCTTTAACGTAAAATTTAACAAAATAGTAGCCTGGGTGTTTGGATACATGACTAACTACTTTAAAACTAGAATGCAAAACTTGTTCACTAATAGATTATTAGCCCTAATTTATATTTAAACATGTAGAGAAAAAAAACAGTGCACACTAATTGTAATCTCAAAAGAAATTTTGTTTTTTTAAAATATTAAAACTGGTCACCAATGACTTGTTTCACTTGACAGGTAAGAGGGCAAAAAGAGTAATAAGTAACTGAATGTAGCAAATACCACATGGTGCCTTACAGGATTTCACAATCTTGCCATTTTTGTGAAAGCAAGTTTTTTTGCAATGTAAAGTTGTATGAGATACTAAGCTGTGGAAAGTGTCTTACACACAGCAGATGTTAGACGTTGCGTCATTAAAGCTAACAAATGAGCAACTGTATACAGTTTAGCATCTGAGGAAAAAGTACTAATTGTATTTGATAGAATAATAAACTTGGACTAGCAGGTGCTAATGCCAATATTTATGTAAGCAGTATTTCAGTTCTTGCCACGACCAATTAATGCAGGATCTCTCAGAAATCTTCCCCAACTGCTGGGTCCGTCCTATACGTTAGTTTTCCACCAGTCTTCTCTTCTACCCACTGTCATTGGCAAGCTTGTTTTCAGTCCTTTAAACGCCTGATAGAACATACCTTTGGAGACGGAAAGAGAGTTGCATGGTTGAATGAAGGATTAGGTTTGGAGAAAGCCACCAAACAACCAGAGGTTTAGAAAAATACACACAGACACACACAGTGTGGAAGATAGGCCCGATACAGTCTCTTACAATCATAAAGCAGATCTTTTTCAACCATTGCTTAAACTGCAAGGCAGTCCACTGAGCAGCTAATCTTTTTCCTAGAGCCAATAGGTGTTGCCACAGGGAACATTCAGCGAGAACTCTGAGGATTGTTTCTCTTGAAATAAGTCCATTTTGAGCTGTCTGTCTCTGGAGCTTGGTCACACACACCACCCTCTCCTACACCCGGCAAAGCACTTTACAAACAAACGTAAGCACTTCTATTGATAGGGTAATCCCAGACTGATTAATGGCCCAATAATCAGCCGTAACCTGCAATAAATCAGCCATCAGATCAATACTGCTGGTGCTCTGCAGCCGTGGCTGGATCATTACCATGTCACAGTATATCTACTATTAGCCCAGGAAGGCTGAGTGCTAAAGGGAGGAATGGGAGTTGGAGGTAGAAAAAGTGCTTCCTCTCTAATGTGTTGAAAATGGGATTGATAGAGAGGTCATTTTTTTGATTTAATTTGTCTGCCTGGTCGCCTTCCTCCCTCCTTCTTCCCTCAGCCTGATTAATGGCTGCACTGTACAGCCAGTGATAAAGATGAAGAGGGCGGAGCAGGATGTTAAATTATGATAATGACACACAATTAATGACACGAGAGGACATTACTCTCTATCGTTCAGCTGTTAGTGATGCCGGCCACCTACAGCGACGTTTCTGTTTTAAAGGTGCACACCAAATGTTTTCTGAAACGTTCTCATGAAAGTACAGTATTACATAGACATAACATTCTGCTCTAAAGGTTTAAATACTGGCAAGTTTAACTTAATTAAATTCAGAAGAACTGAAGAAAGTTAGTCTATTTATCTTGTGAAATGCCAGTGAGAATGTTTATTGACAGATTTGCTTTTATGAGAGCCACAAGACCCAAAAACAGGCAGACAAACGATGTTTCCCTGTAAAAATGGGGAGAGAACAGTTGGATACATATCTTTATTTTTAGCTCATGGTTCAGTGAATCAATGAAAAATAGCAAATGACAAATACTACATTACTCATCACATGTTTCAAACATAAGATAATCCTCTGTAAAGCAACCCATCCTTGATAAAATTAAAACAGTTTTTTTTCAAAGCCACCCACATAACTATGAAAGATCATTCCTTTCTTCATCCCATGTCAACGCTAATTTTTCTATCTTCCGTTTTGATTGAAAAAAGCTTTTTCTCGGATATGCTTCTTCACCCTACGACACAACGACCACCACTCCCTGATTGGTGGACGCAATGCGAATTGACAAAAAAGTTCAGACTTTTGAACTCCATCGCAGGTTTTGCTTCACACTTTCTGCTTTCTCCCTGTGCATGCGTGGGTTCTCTCCAGGTTCTCTGGCTTCCTCCCACAGTCCAAAAATAAGGCTTCTCTAAATTCTCCTTAGGTGTGAGTGTGTGCAAGAATGGTTGTTTGTCCTGTCTGTCTCTGTGTTGCCCTGCGACAGACTGGCAACCTGTCCAGGGTGTACCCCGCCTCTCGCCCACTGACAGCTGGAGATAGACACCAGCACTCCTCGCGACCCCAATAGGGATAAATGTGTTAAAAAATGGATGGATGGATTTTCATCCTGCTTGAAAAATAGGCCACATTACACAAAAAGTTAATGGAAAATTGATGCTAGCACACATTGCTAAGTATGCTTTTTGCAACCATTTGACTTTACATGTCCTCTACACTCTATCTAAGCTCGCCAGGTACCAAAAGCTGACAACAGGAAGGCGAGACTCCAAGTCGCTGCACGTCATCAATATCATTCTTTCATTGCTTAGGCGTGGAGTGTTTTAGATTTGAAATTTGGGCACAAACCTAACACAAACACAAATAAAAAATTCATGTGAGCATCCTATCCTGTACATTAGTAATGATCATCTCACACTGGACCAACATTCCTGTGCTCAGTTTGGATCTGTGCTGTAACGTTTCGATAGAAGTACAGTGCATATACTATTTTATCCGTACTGACCACACCAGTTATTTCTCTTTAAGTAAACTGGCAAGTGGTAAATTGTCACCCTTAACTGAGAACAGAATTTGAATAGCTGACTGGCATTTCAAAATGCTGAAAGGTTTTTGAAAAGGAGCGGCACCAACAGGTTGTTGCTGTTTTCACCGGGGTCTATTGCCTTAGTCAGCTGGGGATATTAAAGCCATCCCATGTAATAATAATAAAAAAGTACAGTACTCATTGTGATACATTAACCGGCATTCAAAAGCAAAACGTAGGAATAAAATAGTAAACACAGAAGGTTGAGAGTGAGAACAAGATCCCATTCTGCTGCGGCAGCTTCTGTTTTACATCAACGTTGAAGCTCAGCTTTTCTTCTAGCGCTCATTCTTAGAGCAAATTAAGTCAACTAAATGCTACACTTGGAGGTCCACGTGTGTACTTTAATCTCTGTGAAAGCCTCATAGTTTTGTTTGAGAACATTATAAATTAAACAGGCACAGCAGACAAGTGAGAATTAAAGCTGAGGTTGGCTTACTGTGGCCTTACAAAAGTGTCCTCCCCCCCTTTGCATGTTTCCTGTTTTGTTTCATCACAAACTGGAATTAAAGTTGACTTTGAGAGTTTTCAGCATTTCATTAACAGAACATGCCTACAACTTTGGAGATGCATTCTTTTTATTTGTGTGTAAAGCAAACAAAAAATAGGACAAAATAACTAAAAACTGCAACATGGATAACTGTTCAAGGTGGAGTAAAGTGGACAGCCACAGCTACAGTTTAATGGGTTAGATCTAAGCATTTTCAAGTATTAAATGGCAATATCAAAGTGCAGGTCTAAGTCTAATGGTAAATCTGAGATAAGACTAAAATTGCTCTCCATCCAATCTGACAGAGCTTGAGCTGTTTGGGAAAGATAAAAAGCATTTAAATCTCTAGATGTGCAAAGCTGGTAGATAGAACTATGTGCAACTTTGTATGTAAAAGTATACATAATACCTTTGCAATGCACTATAAAAACCTACCTAGTATTCACCAGCATTTGTGCCTCATTTTTTGTTTGTTGGATCTGGATTTGATTTTTTAATGAATTTGAAAGATCTGGGTTTACGTTCAGCACTGGTTTTAATGTAGTACTAGAGATACAAGTTTACTGTTTCCACAGACATTTTTGTTATGGTGCATGCCTCAATCTTTCTTGAAAAACTGTTCCTTTATTTAGCTAAATTTAATGAATATGCACAGATCTGGTTTTGAATAAGCTACTGGATGTTTGTTGTCCTATTTAATACGAAATCAGAATTGAAGCATAGCAAATGGTTAATAAAAGAGGTACCAGTATACATCTCTGTGTCATACTGAACATTTCCCTATTTAAGGAGTTTATAATTTGGGTGCATCTTAGAAAAGGTTTTGCATCGCTGAAAATTTCTCCCTAAAAATCTTTTCTGATGTGCACCAAGCGCTAAAGCCTGCAGGTCAAATTTGTACCATTCACACAAAATCATTCCAAGGGCCATGAATGGCCCCCAGACCCCACTTTGGACACCCTTGTTTTAAGAGAAAACTCCCACAGGGATGTCACAATGGTGATCCTTAACTTGAATTTATGAACAGTTAGTCTGATGTAAAACTATGAACTCTAAGTGCTCGCTGAATGCGTGACGGTCAAAAGCCTAATAACACCATACCTCATATGTTATTAGATCTGACGCATAAGCAGTCGTTAGAGCTATAAACTCATTGAAAGAAGGTTTTTAAAAGCCTAAGTAGATACATTCTTCCATTGCAGCCAAACCAACTTGTCTTCATTTCTGAAATCTTTAGCTCACGTCTATTTAGCCTAGCGCAGCTAACAGTGCTAACAAAAGGCCAGTCAATCAAATTCAGCCTATTACTTTTTTTTATTGCTATTGCTTTTATGCATGTGCACTCAATGGGGAGGGAAGCTTCCCCGAGTATTGTGAAGCCGCCCCATATGTGCTGCCTAAAAAACAGAGAGAGCTCAGGCGAGGGTTGCGGTCGATCACAGCAGTGCTCATGGGGGAAGAGGTGCTAGCTATTCTTTGACACCCTCTTTTCCTTCAGCTAGAGTGACTGGGTCCTAGCTTTAAATACTGGGACATGTGAAGAAATGATGTCTTCACAAACCGGGACTGTTTCTGTGGACGTTTGTGTCATGCAAGCCCCCCACGATGAAGGGGCGACGATGGTTGTGGGTGTGGTGAGCAGCAGAAGGAGGGGCCTGCTTGGGTAGCCATTCATGCAATAACCCCTACTGTGTATGATCATTTTGATTTATTCCTTGCTTTGCTCCCAATCTTCTCATCTCTAACAGTTGTCAGACAACATTCTGCGGACTTCGAGCAACACTACAAAGGCATAATTAGCATCCCGTATCTGAGACCTCACCCGGCGCCTGGGTTTGTTGTGCCCTCAATGCATTAGCTGTCACTTTGCTCTCAGTTCTTTCAGCTTTAAGGGACCTCGATATCCAACCACCGAAACAGACAGGATATGAAAAGGAGATAGGGACTTGCCCGAATGGATGCGTCACATTCGAATGAAGCCTCCCTGCAATCAGAGATCAGATTAGGGGTCAGGATTTGGTCAGAGCACAACCCAGATCCGCAGAGGAGACAGCTGTTAGCTGTGACAGATGAGGGGGAGCGGACAAGAGGCAGGGTCGCACCAGAGAGGCAGAGAGGGATCAAATCAACTAAGTGAGCATGGGAGAAGACAGGCCAGGGTAGAGGGAAGTGAGGATGACAAGGTGCATGCAGAGGAAGAGCATGTGTGGAGATAAGATAGTGCAGATGAAACCAGAAGGGGAGGACGGAGAAGAAGAAAGGTAATTTGAGAGAGCGCAGTAGAGGAGGTTGAGGCAGGGCTGACAGTGGGCCATTCATCCTCCATGCTAGAGGAGACAAACTGCTGGCAGAGGAGGACAGGCCCCATAAATCACTCTGGGGCACACACACACACACACACACACACACACACACACACACACACACACACACACACACACACACACACACACACACACACGGTAAAACACATCTATGGCCACACACACACACACACACACACACACACACACACACACACACACACACACACACACACACACACACACACACACACACACAAAATACACACACAAAGTACACACACAAAGTACACACCTCCTACAGCTTATTTTGGCCAGGCCAGTTTCTCCTTCTACTCTCTGGGTGTGTTTCTATCTGCAGACCTCTGCTCCTAAATTCAGTTTCAGCCAGCGTCGGGGTATATGGCAACACACCATATCTTCTGCCTTTTAATAAGTAACAATCTGTATTATTCCCTAGGATAGTCCAATGTATAAACATCCCATACATCCAATGTGTGGAATCCAGATAAATGTCGACGTTTAGTTTTAGTTCACTTACTTAGAAGGGGAAAAAAAACTCATATTAACGAAGCTTTTTAATGGTGCTGTGGCACAGTTATTGACACCCCTGTTAATCATTTATACAACCACTCCTTTACCAACTGGACATTTAGTCTTCATCTATAAAATTTTATAAGGTAGGAGCATGCAGAGAGAAAGAGGAATGTTTGACCATTCCTTCTCACCCTGGTTTCCATATGTGTTCCTCTCTTATGCTAGCTTCTCTTCACCTTTAGTCCACGGGTTTTCATTAGGTTTAGGCGCGTGTTGTTGCTGAATAATTTAGCTTTTGCATAAAAAATACATTAAGTAATACAACTAAACACACGATGCACTAAGAACAAAAGTACATAAGTGAAAAAATGTACTCCTACTTGAGGTCTTCTGCTTATCTGGGACCGAGTCACAGGGTCATCAGACTCAGATGAGAGGTCCAGACTTCCCTCTCCCCAGACGTCCTCCTCCAGCTCCTGTGGGGGAAGCCCAAGACGTTCCCAGGCCAGCCGAGGCCCAGGACACGCTCTCCAGCGTGTCCTGGGCCTCCTCCCTGTTGGATAGGCCTTCCTAGGAAGGCATCCAAACGGGCCACTCTGAACAAACGCTGACTCCTCTTGATGTGGAGAAGCAGTGGCTCAACTCTGAGCCTCTCCTGAATGGTCAAGCCCCTCACCCTCTCTCCAAGGGAGCGCCCGGCCACCCTGCGGAGGAAGCTAAGTTCAGCCGCTTGTATCCGGGATTTCGGTTTTACATTCATGACCTAAATTTTATCACAGTAGGTGAGGGTAGGACCGCACACCAATCGGTAAATCTTCACCACAACGAATCGGTGCCGCACCGCTCTCTCTGTCAATCTCCCGATCCATTCTCTCCTTACTGGTGAACATCCATCCATCCATCCATCCATCCATCCATCCATCCATCCATCCATCCATCCATCCATCCATCCATCCATCCATCCATCCATCCATCCATCCATCCATCCATCCATCCATCCATCCATCCATCCATCCATCCATCCATCTTCTAACACATCTATCCCTACACAGAGATACTTCAACTCCTCCTGCTGAGGCAGGCACCTTTTTCCAATCAAAAACCACGACCTCAGACTTGAAGGAGCTGATCCTAATGGAAAGGAACAGGTTCCTTTCCAACGAAATAACATAACTGGGCTAAATGGCTATGCATTTTATTTACAGGAAATGTTTCTTTTTATAACTTTGCAACAGTTCAAACATGCTTAAAAATAATTTGAAAACTACAAGTGTGTTTGTAGATAATCCTGCTTTAGAGAGGAGGGCCCCCCGTACCAACATGGTGACTGCATCGTCCCAATTGACTCAAGGTGGCATCTTTGTGTTTATATCTGTGCTGGCCTGTGACCCAAAGAAATGGATTTTAGTGTCATGTCATATTTTGACCCCAGGGAAACGTAGTTTTAAAAAAAAATCCAAAAAACTCTAATTGAGTGAAAACATAGTTAAGAGACTCTTAACTAAGAGTAGAAAAAAAGGTATATCTGCATTTTTAAAAAGGAATATAAATATAAAAGGAGTATTACCAAAGGTTCAAACTTAATATCTTTACATACTATAAATGTGTTTAAATCAGAGGTAGATTTCTCCAAATTTGTGATATTATGCTACACCAATGTTTAAATACTGTATAATACAATTTAAAATATTTTTGAAAGTTTTTGTTTAAATATCTTTGCCAGAGGTGACGCACTAAAGATACATGGATATGAGTTTATGTGTCTTGGATTACATGAGGACCTTCTTTTTTATTTTTGGAGTTCTTTGATAGGTATTGTAGCTTTTGTTTGTTGTTTTTTTAAAAGCTTTACTTTCAAAACGGTTTTGGTCGATGATGTTGAATATTTGTACTTATGGTTCTTGTTTTTATAGGTTTTGTTGAAATGTCAGCTCTGGTGGTTTCTTTGTTCATTTCATTGAGTGATTTGGCTGTTTATTTTATTTTCATTTATTTTATTTTGTGTCTGAATAAAGTTTTCTGCAAAAGAGCAAATACTATTTGCCGCAACCTGGTATAGCTCCAAGACTAATCTAACATTATTCATCATTTTCTGCTCTTACGGAAGAGCAAAGCCTCTCTGGTGACGATAACAGTCGAACACTTATCGGGCAAAAGTCCAATCCGTGTTCAAAAATATGCTTTTCCTGTATGATTTTGATAAAACGCTGTTTCTATAAGTGATTTATATTCACTTGCTGTTTTTACAGCTCTATTTCTGTCAGCTAGGAATGCATGTAACCTTTGGATTTTCCACTCAAAGTCCGGTAATAGTTTGCTGGCGGTTCGGGCTTGTTCCCTCTGTCTCTCTGCGGCCATAGCTGGCAGCTCTGAGCGATCCGCTCACTGTGTGTGGGTTCTGCCTGTCTCAAACCTCCTGCTTCCCTCCTCCGCCCACTGATGGTGAGGAGTGCCAGTTCCTCTTGGCCTAGCCTAGCCTTGACCCCTGTGCTGACACACACAGTGTGTTTTGACAGCGAGCCACACGCTGAACACGCCAGTGGGTCAGGTTAGGGAGTGGCCCCCCTCGTGTTTTCACCGGGGGTGGTGGTGGTGGTGGTGGGGGGGTGGAGGGGGGGGGTCACTTTGTTGTTATTCCAGTGGTTTTTGAGCTCATTCCTTTTAGGAACAATTGATTAAATGGGATAAGGATGTGGTTCATTTAGTGGCAGAATGAGAAATCTGCGTCTGATCTACTGTAAATTAAATTTGGATCTTCCAGGAAACATTAGGGAGAGTTTATGTTTTTTTTTTTTTTTTTTTACTCCCACCAGCATTTAAAATGCATAAATACAAGCACTGGATTGTTTGAGGCAACTTTATTGACTTTTAATGTTCGGCCAAAGTCCTGGATTTAGACATTTGACATTATTATGAAGACACAGTGTTCTTCTAAAAGTAGTCAGTACTCATGAATGTTTCCACATTTTGTCAATTGCAATCATAAATGTATTTTACTGCAATATCATGTGATGGATGATATAACAGCTGCAAGTCTTTCCCGGATTTGGATGTTTCCAAACTGAAATATTTACCCAGTCTTCTTCCAATTATAATTAAGCCTTTGACTAGGCCACTCTGACACAGAAGCATGGTTCCAAACTATTCCAGCTTTTGCAGCCTCCGACAGGTTTTTCTGTAGGTTGTCCTGTATTTAGGTCCATCTTCTCACCAGCTCCCTCCGTCTTGACTGTCCCTTTAAAGAAAAGCATTCCCACGGCATCGTGCTGACACCAACATGTTTCATGGAGGGGAAGGTGTGTTCAATGTTGTTGGGCTTCCAGTACAAAGTGTGTTTAACATATAAGCCAGAAATTTTAAATTTAGTCTCATCTGAATAAAGTACCTTCTTCCACATGTTTGCTGTGTTCCCTACATGGCTTTTGGTTAACTGCTGAGGGGACCACCTAGCTGTCCATCTAAATGCCTGATTTGTTCAGGACTAATATTTGTCCTATTAAGAAATTATATATGTAGCTCCTCCAGAGTAACTATCTCTTGGTGTCTTCTCTGATTAATGCTGGCCTTGCTTGGGTTGCCAGTTAAGGGGGATGGCAATGTTCAAGTAGTTTTGCAGCTGTGCCGTCCTACAGAGCCAGTTCTCTGTGAGATTTACAAAGGTTGAGATATGGTTTTGATAACCAAACCCTGCTTTAAACCTCTCCCTCACCCGTCTACTGTGTTCCTTGGTCTTCATGGTGCTGTTTGTTCACCAATGTTCTCCAACAAACCTATGAGGGCTTCACAGAGCATTTGGATATACGATAAAATTAAATTACGCAAGCACAGATGGACTCTTTATACTAAGAAGCGGAGTTTTGAAGGCATATTTTGCACTGGGTTTTATTTAGGGGTGTCAGATTAAAGATGGCTGATGTTTGTGTATTTTAAAAAGATCTTAAAATCATATAATATCATCCTTTTTACAACTATGCACTACCTTTTGTTGGTCCATAGAATGAAATCCCAATCGGCTGCTCCTTTTCTGTACCACCTAGTACTGAAGGATAGGTTATGTTAATAAATAAAGTTATATCAACAGGTAGAACAAAATCGTTTTTATGAAAAACTTGTTTATTCTGATCAAATGCCTAACAATTTTACCCTCTATTCTTGTGAGATGAAATATATTGCAAACTGTGCTAAAACAAAGGTTTTACAAAAATCGCTTTTCTACGGGTGCAATCCAGGAATAGAATAAACTATCAAAAAACACCAGAGGATTAAAAAGTACACTTTCATTTAAAAGAGCACTGAAATCTCTGTTTTTAAACTAGGTTTACGTGTCTAATTTTAAAATATGATGCTTCACTAATGTGTATATTATGTCAATGTTAATGTTGTTTTATATTCTGTGTTAACAGTTTTGTATTTTATTAATTGGACTCCAGGAAGATTGGTAATCACTTTTAGTGTAAACTAATGGGGATCCTAATGAATAAACAAATAAACCTAGATCTGGGGTACATCTCTAGAGAGATCTCCAGTCCGTTGGAGAGCCCATGGCGGCAAACATATTTGCGTCTAAGGACAGTTCAGAGTCACCAAGAAACTCACATGCATGTTTGGGGACTGTGAGAAGAAATCGGAGCGCCCACACACACCCAGAGAGAAACATGCATGCACAGAAAGACCTGATCTGGTTATTATCACTCGTTGTGCTCTAGTGTTGCCATATGAAAGCATGAAATACAACAATAAGCTTATAAAAACACGACTGGATAGATGAATTTAGAAAGTGAGGGATGTTTATCACCAGGTTGAGTCTTGTTACTCCAAAGGGTCGCGTCCAGAGCGCTAAATGCAGACATGGCTTTAACAGCTGGTACTTGCACAAAGTTTAATGTGAGTAGGTCTGGATGGGAGCAGCCTGTTTAGAACAAACAGTAAATCCTAAGTGTGACCCAGGTCATGCTGTGTGCAACCTTGAAACAGCTTCTCTAGTGGCAGGAGTGCGGAGAGTAAATGTGAATCACGTTTACAGCCCTGGACACAGCAGAGGAGGACGTTGTGTTAAATGTGCCGCATTAGTCCTGCACTGCAATAAACGCGGGAAGTTACGATCACTGGCAAAAAATATTCATACATCTTGAACTTATTCACATTACATCCACAAACTTCCATGTGTTTTACTGGGATTTTATGTGACAGACCGACAAGAGTGGTGCATAACTGTGGGCTGGACAGACAACAATAAATGTTCTTTTCATAAATACAAATGCAGTAAGCGTGCCGTGACTTTAGGCAAATCCCTACAACATGATGCTGAACCGGCCGTCAGCCAACAACAAAAAATGTGGAAAAGTTCAAAGCATATGATAACATTTCCAGGGAGCAGTAGAAAGATTTCCATGCCAAGATTTATTTCCTTCTAATCAAATAAACAACCAGCCTCTTGTGGGAATTGAAAACCATGATTACACGTAAGTTATAAGTCCCATTAGGATGTTAGGGTCTTTAAAAACCACAGAGCTTTAGAATCTGAGTTTCATATGATTTATCTTTGCTGTTCAGCTACTTGTACTCTTTTTTTTTAAAACAAACAAATTACATATTGTATGTTTGTCATTGTACGAAGATAACATTTATATAATCATGTGTATTAAAAGCCCTGCAATGAGGAAAAATTGTGTAATTTAAACCCTAAGTCAGGCTCGAATCGTTTTTTTAAATGTCCTATCTGAACAGTCTTTTCTTTGTTTTTCAATCCATTCTGTTCCACCGTTTACATTAGTTTGACAATTGTTGAGCATCACTTCTGTGGCCTTTGACATTTAAATACTTAAGTGAATTGAAGCGGCATCATCTTGAACTGCTAAATTTAATTAAAGAATTAAATATTACAGTAAGTCAAATTACTTATAAACCCTGGTTTCCTTTAAGCCACACCAAACAAAGGATGGCTGTTTGTGGCACTGAATGGAAAGATAATTACACATGAGAACAACCCCCAACATGAATCAGAAAAAGGAGTGATCATGGTTAGCAACATGGAGAACATAAAAACAAACACACATTCCTGAGATTATTTAGCCTTTTATAAAAATAGCAACCTCTCAGCACAACTCTGAGGATGGCAAACACACCTTTCTACATTCAGTGGCCCATTGGCCACACTTGGAAAACTGTTAATGATGTGAAAACCATTATTGTAGACACCACAGACACATAATGAACAATTAAGAAAGTGATGCAGAAAATACCTTTAGCATCAATGACTTTAGCCGTATGAGAGGAGGACACAGACGGTGTAGGATAGAGAATGTGGATTTAAATATACCAAGAATGTTCTGCCTCTCCTGACGACTTGTTCTTCAGCTTCGTTTTGCAGCCTCTTCAGCTGTAACACATTGTTGGAGCTTAGATCTGCAGCTGGGGACCAACACGGCCAGAAGCCATGTTTTGCCCATATCTACACTGCTGCTCAGCTAGTTGCCAACAGGGGCAATTCAGATGGATCTGGCAGACTGATCCGGGCTGTGCCAGTCGACCCTGAGCCAAGCCGTGCCAGCTGTGTGGGTTTAAACGATCCGCATCAAATTCATATACGATGATGCCGAACAGGACGAAACGAAAGGTCAGTTGCTACAAACAAAGTTTAAAGGAAGTATTTTCATTCATTTAATGTGCAAGTTACACATGACGCGCAGATGCAGCTAACCGACCTTGTGGGGAGGTGCCCTAATCCAATCCCAGATTCAAAAATTAACAAAGAGAGTTGTCAGGAACGAACTACAAGCTACACCAGTAATCGCAACAAACACATGCTTTGCTTTGGCAGCCATTCACTGCTTCACTTCCTCATCTGCATGTTCTTCCAAGCATAGGTGGATTTCTCTGGGTACTCCAGGTAATGATTACTGCTGGTGAACCCGATATTCAGCCGGACACAGAGTTACGTTTAAAAGGTTTATTGTGAAGAAGATGAGTAATGGCAGGTGAGGCAGGCAAACAGAACCAGACCAGGAAGATGAATTTTGGCTAAAGGTGCAGGCAGGCAGGGATGAGCAGGAGACCAGAAGATGCAGGTAATGACAGAACAGGCGATGTGGACCAGGGAACGGAACAGAACGGGCAGAGCAAGCAGCTGGAGCATGCAGACACGGGTACTTTTAGCAGAAGAGTCCAGCTGGCTGAGCACACAGGATCTGGTAATGGCAGAGCACATCACACCAGACAAGGCAGGACGAGAAGAGAAGAGACTTTCTGGGAGGGATGAGTTGGCTGAGGCAGGTAAATGTAGACCAGATGAGTTGGGTTGACTAATTACTGGCAGCAGGTGGAGTGATCTAGAGTAGGGTGGTGGCTGGAGGGAGACTGAGCTGATTGAATGATGACTGGTGGCTGAGAGATGACAGGCCGATGGGAAAAGTCCAAAACAAAACAGACAAAAACTTAAATCATGACACTCCAGCTTCCTCTTAAGTCCAAAAACCGTGATCAAGAAGTTAAGCGGCGAACTCCCCCTGCACCAGCCACCTGTGACCTGTGACCTGTAAGGATTCATGGACAGATGGCTGATGGGACAGAGATTTAAATTTAAATTGAACCTTAAGTGTGAAAAGTTACAGGAGTATCCCGTTTTATTTATGTTAAACAAACAACATGTTGAGTTTGACTGATTCATTGTTTGTTGTCAAAGCTGTCACCATGGACAGCTGAATTAAGTTTTTGGTTCATTAGCTTCTGCAACGGACAGGAAAGACTTCATGACTATTAGACTGTGCAGTTCCAGCCAATTACAGGCTTGGAAAAGGGGGAGACATGAATCAAACCCTTAGTGTGGTGGCAGACATCAGATTGCAGAAGGCTGCAAAACAAATATGTCACTGTCAGTTAGGCCATACAGCAGGCATTTAGAAGATTGCATTAAGTTGATGGTTCAGCTGAATAGCAAGCTAAGCTAATGTGGAATAGGGCATCTGGAAACATTGTGTGACAGGGCAGGAGGTGGAGGGGTAGAGAGGGAGGAGTGAAGCTGCTTTCATCCTCCTTTTCTTCATTTTTATTAACTTCTTAAGTGTTTCTTTCTTCGTTCACCTTTTGTCTTTTATAATTAAGCAGAGATGCTTTAGTGAAGGCTGGTGGGATGGCAAGTGGGGGAAATGAGGGGGGAGAGAACATTGAAAAAAGAGACAGCACAGACAGAAGAAATATGGTAAAGATGACCAGTAAGGAATTAATTCAGAAGGGTAACATGATTGTGGAAGAGAAAAGAAACAAAAGAGAAAGAAAAACGTATAATACACACACACAGTTTAGTTTGGTATTCGTGAATATTCTGGGAGTGGCTTACATACACAGAGAAAAGCCTTTTTATTTAACATGTCCTGATGTATCTCAGTAATTCCACGTGAAAATGACCGCTGGCCTGCGGATGAGTATAAACTGACGAATCATCCAAGATTGTTTGAAGAAGAAGCCACCGGACACTCTTTCAGGGACGAAGATGTTTTCATCCTGGATAGGGAGTCACATTGGTTTGAGAGGAGAGTAAAGGAAGCCATTTTTGTCTTTAAACAGGGGTGGTGGCCTCCGGGTCTAATTGTCCCCTTCTTACAATGCTTTTATTGAGAGCATGACGAGTCCCAACAGCATGCTGTTTCCAATTTAAACATCATTAGAACTATATAGGGGTGGGCAATGATACTATCTTAAAGCAGAGAGCTCTTCAGACCATCTTCAAGGCATATTCTATGCACTGGAGTTCCATTTTCTCTCAGACTCGTAAATTGTTTTGCTTCTTTTCCTTTAACTTGACATGAAACGGTCTATGGGCTTAATGATTACCATGGTAGCATAGTACTAGCATATCCTATAATAAAACTGTTTTGTATAGTGGTTTTGAAAAATCTGAGTTTTTTATTAGTGTTTTAAATGCATCGTGCAAGATCCTCTGGGAGAAATAAGGCTTCATCGAAGGACTTTTCTTCGTTTTCTATGAAGTAAATGGCTCTGTCTTGGGTAAATGGTATTTTCTTTTTTGAAAGGCTGTTTAGCTGTGCACGCAGTGACAGGCAGAGGAGGTATTGCTACCTTCCTGCACTCTACAGTGTCGTGCACGCGCTGGAGGAGCTGCTGCTCAGCAGAGGCTCCTCCCCTCATTGTGTCATTGGCAGAAAAATATGGTCCCGGGTTGTTCTCGGTTCGCTGCTTATTCCAACTAAAAAAAGCCTTTCTCGATCGCACTATGAATTAGTCAATTGTTATTATCCACTGACATCTTTTCACTCACAATACATTGCGTAAAAAGCATTTTTCTCAACCAGGCAAAAATACATTCGGATATGGCTTCTTTAAGCTGCCCTAAATGTGATGCATTTTCATACAATAAACACGATATAGCATTTTCCCAGGGTAACATATGTGGTAAGTAGCAAGAATGAGCTTTACCAGAGTGTTGTTTCTTTTTAAAATTACTGTAAATTGTTTTGAGTCGGACAAAGCAGTATGAGGGTTTTGTTAAAGTAGCCTTCTTATGCTGTTTAACTCCATGTTCGAGGAGCACGTTCAGACTTTCCTTCCACAACTCCAGGCAGAACATCTGCTGCTGTAGCGTCATGAACGTCACAAGTGAAATGAGACACAGACACGAAAGTAAACCATGTCAGTCACACTAATGAAATGTGGTGTGTTAGATTCACTTTATTTATTATTTTGGCATTTTGCCTGAATCCTGCATGCCTCGGATTTGTATTGGGGGGGAAAAAAACGAATCTTGGTTGAGACATCGCTGATCGTAACATCATCACAGGCATATTTTGTGTTGACACAGCAGTAGAGAGAAGGTACAACACCAAAAAATGCCAAGCTTAATGAAAAAGGAGGAATTCAGAGCCCTCTAAATTTGACATTAAAATCCAACTTTAGGACCTAAACGAAGCCAATATCACCTTGATGACATACTATACAGTGAGCAGGGGGGCAGAGTCAAACAGACAGTTTAAGGATCAATGGCTGTTACAGCTCAGGCCTCCTGTTATCTGTAAAGGAGCCTGCTTAAAAAGATTATGACTGCGCCGTGGGTGTTGGGCCGCCGCGCTTAGTGTTGGTGCGCACGCACGAAAAGGGAATAAATTACAGGGTAATGATATTAAAAGCACAAAGTCGTTAAGATGCCAAGTTAAGGCACAATAAATCCAGTCATGGCTTCTACAGCCCGTCCCCGCACAGGGTAATTAAATTAGATTTATAAGCCATATTACATCAGTGCAAGATACTTCATCCACCCTCAGCTCCCGCACCGTCCCTCCATTCTGCCCTGCTTTATTAGACGACTTGACAGCTGGCGAAAAATATGGGGGAATGTTTCAGGTCCCGAGCTGCAAGAGCTCTGCGCCGGGTACTCTGTCTTTGGCGGTGACAGTGGTGTCCGCTGATAATTTATGTAGCCCTCCACTCCTCAGCAGAACAAGTAGCAGGACTGCTTATGGCGCAGACAAAGGGCTTTATCACTACAGTCACTGCTCCAGCACGGCTGCCACATCACCTCACAGACATTTGTCCCCATTCACCTGAGTTGAGACACTGTGGTTACTTCCAATAACAGTAAGCAAGGAGGAAAGGAGCCAGGTTTCCATCTTCAGTTTGGTCCAAAGCGTTGCTTAACTTGGATATTTGAGTTGCACTTTAAGCATTGCTTCATCCTGAACTTAACACCACCAATGATTGCAAATGTTTTAATGAAGCCACATATGAAGTCTGTTTTTTTTTTTTCACCACCGCCCCATTTATAAGTCGTCATGGATTAACACAGTTAAAAAGTCGAGTGAGAAAACTGAATTTTACATAAGCTGTAAAGCAAGGACAATGTAAAACCTTGTTGTCAAGAAGAAATGCAAACATGCAAAATTTAGCTATCAGAAGACTTCCTGTGGGTAGGAAACCGCAAACATTTCTCATTATGGATTTCAGCGTGCGGGGGTGGACACTTATCTGGCAGCATCGGACTCAATTGCAAATAAAGAAATAAATTAAAACAAGAATAATAGCCCGTGCGTGAACCAAAAAACATTGATGTTTCGCAAGTCAGCTGGAGAAGTTAACCAGAACAGGATTTAAAACTGATGATTTAAACTCACACAGGACAGAAACACTAAAGCACATGTGTAAAAAAAAAAAAAAGCAAAGGGGCGGCCAATAAAATAAAAGACACGTGGAAGATTAAGGGGACTGGAGTTCAGCCTGGTGTGGTTGATTTTAATGAGCTGTGGCACTTTTATTATCATTATTAATTAGCAGTTTTCAACCAGCGGGGTACGATCAATAAGGTGGAGTGAAACAAATTTCAATGGGCCATTGGAATCAATCAGAAAGACTTTTTATCTACATAACTGCCACTGCGCCGCGCTCGTTAGGCATAACAGTGGGAAATGAAAGATTTGCAGCATTTTTAATTGGAACGACGTGACTGAACAGACATTTTTCTTCTTCTCCTGTGCGAGACTTATCTCTGAAATTTTTCGCTTTGTTTCGCTTGTATTGCCCGACCCCCACCCCCCACCTCCATTCCTTAACAGGCATTATAGGACACATTTCACTTGAGGATGTGTGTCAGTGTGGATCACACCACACATGAACACTTACACCCTAATCCTTCTCACCTCTTAATCAGACAAGCATTCAAATTGGATTAGAGACTATCTGCTGAAATTCCACATTTCCAAGCGGGAGATGCTGTCCTTGTTTACAAAGCTGTGATTTTCCTCTTTGGGAAGCAACAAAATCCTTTAGATCTGAAATTGAAACCCCACACCAGAATCCAGTGTATCTAAATATGGTCTCTATAGTTTCCATACTGTAGGCATAAAATAATAACGCTTTGTATTGTGTAAGCATGCAATCAGTGTCTCTTGTTGAAATATCAATAAAATGTCACTTTAAAATTGCCTAATGGTGGAATTGTTCTCACGTTCATTGGAGAAGAAGCAGAAAAAAACACAAGCTTTGTACAAGAATACCGCCATGATTTTATGGAGCATTTTCTTAATTTTAGACACGTGGAAAATATTTTCCGAACGTCAAAGAGAACAATGAATTTACTGCATCCAGGACACTGTTGTGTCCCTGCTGTTGCCAGCAGCTTATTTTTGATGTTAGTAGAGGTTTTGACAACTAATTTTGCCCCTTTAAATTAGGCAAACTCTCGTTAAAGCAGATAATCAGACTTAGTGTTTTCAAAGTCAAAAATTACATTTAGCAATGTCTCAAAAAGCCATGTTTCTATCAAATTTCTGAATTTATTTGTGTGCAAGTTGCATACAAAGTCTAGAGGATAGTGGGATTTGATTTGAGTATTTCCAAGCTCTGGAAAAGTGTAAAAAAAAATGTAGATTTAGAAAATAAATGTTTATTTTTATCGCTTTTCTTACTGCCTAAAACTTGCATCCACACCTGTCTATCCATTTTTTTTTATAGACATTTAACTGTTCATCCAATTATTTGTGCTCCCTTCCATTTGGCCAAGCCTTTTGCATATCCATCCATCCCCTGCCTACTGCCTAATCCTGGAGATAGGCAGTATGTGTGAGTATTGAAAGCAAAGAAAAGCAAACACATGTTAATAAGTTCAATTAAATCAAACATACTACATGATGACATAATTAATTTGTTTCTTAATCACCTAATTTCTGAAAGAAAAGTACAGGTGCTGGTCATATAATTAGAATATCACGAAAAAGTTGATTTATTTCAGTAATTTCTTTTTATTTCTTGTAATTTTGATGAGTATAACTGACAACTAATGAATTCAGAATCTCAGAAAATTTGAATATTACTTTAGACACAATAACCCACAGATTTTCTATGAGGTTAAGGTCAGGCCAGTTTGCTGGCCAATGAAGACCAGGGACACCATGGTCCTTAAACCAGGTACTGATAGCTTTGGCACTGTGTGGCAAAAATGGGCCTTTTAGTCTTTAGTCCAGGTGAGACACTTCTGACGCTGTCTCTGGTTCAACAGTGGCCTGACTCAAGGAATGCTGCAGCTGAAACCAGGTCTGGTGGTTCTGAAGCTCTGACTGCAGCTGTAGTCCACTCTGTGAATCTCTCCACATTTTAATGGGTTTTGTTCCATAATCCTCTCCAGGATGCGGTCATCTCTGTTGCTTGTACACTTTTCCTTCCCTTCACCTCTCTATTAATGTGCTTGGACTCAGAGCTCTGTGAACAGCCAGCCTCTTTAGCAGTGACCTTTTGTGTCTTTCCGTCCTTGTGAATGTGTCAGTGGTCGTCTTTTGGACGACCATGGACCATGGGGGGCTTTTTCATGATATTCTAATTATATGACCAGCACCTTTATTATGAATCATGTTGAGGCTGTAAAATATAAAAATAAATTTTCATTAATTCCTTGGGTAGACTTGATTTGCAGACCTTCGTCCAACAACTGAAATCTGAATTTTTGGTGTCCTTTGGTCTCTAGGAGAACAATATTCACAAAAAGGCAAACTATTCCTTTTAATTCCAGTGTAATCATGGCTCCTTTTCCACCTCTCTTGCTACACCCTACTCCGTCTCCCTTTTTAGTCCCTACTCTGCTCTCATGGTGGAGGGCTACTTAGCACACAACAGTTAATACCTGTCTAATTTATTAGCCTCCTGCCCCAGCCCTGAAGGGCCATTAGCAACACACACTGACACAGCACTCCGGCCTGTGTCGTAATTTATTGTCTTATTACAGTGCTGCAGCGGCATCAATTAATTATCCATTAAAGCGCTGCTGTCCCAGGATTTATGGAGGGGGCTATGGGGGGGATAGATGGAGTTGGAGAGGAATAGTGGGAAACGAGTGATGATAAAGGAGGTGGAGGAGGAATAGGAGGGTGAGCAGGACCAAAGATGGATTGTTGTTTTTGGTGCACTTTAGTTAAAACATCGGATGAAAATAAAGTGAACTGAGAATGTGTAAAAGTAAAAGTATGGAAGTTAAAGAAATATTTCATTTGGAGGTTATAGATCATGATAAAACCTGAAATATATATAGAAGAAGTAATGCATAATTTATTGTCAAATATCCATTAAAGGCTCTTACTTAGTACAAAGGAAAAAAAATTAAAACGATATCACATATGTTTGAAGACCTTTTGCTCACAAAGCCTGCAGTTGCTGATAAATGACTATTGTCACACACAGAAACACACTTAAAGAAACCCACAGTTTCCTCTGATAGTGTCATTGGGGTGGGTTAAAAAAGCTTATTAAATGGGTTAGCATAAGCTTAGCATTTTTCTGATCATTCTTTGTTTTTTTTCTAGTCTCTTACTTACTTACTTACTGTTTGCAGCAGCAAAACTGCTGAGGCTCTTTATGAAGGCAAAACAAATAATCATGCTCAACCTTCAAAGCCCCCAGCAACATAAGGACCTCTCCGGTCCAAATCATGATTCCATCACATTTTCTTACATCTCCTATTTAAACTGAGAATGTTTTATTTTATTTTATTACTTTTTTACTTACATTTTACACCACCAGCCGCACCACGCTCCACTGCTCATCAACAGCTCAGCTGTGGAGGTGGTCAGCAGCACCAAGTTCCTGGGGGTGCACATCACGGACAACCTCACCTGCTCTGTGAACACCACGTCACTGGTGAAGAAGGCACAGAAGCGACTGTACTTCCTGCGAAGGATGAAGAGAGCCCACCTGCCCCCGCCCATCCTCAAGACCTTCTACAGAAGCACCATAGAGAGCATTCTGACCAGCAGTCTCTCTGTGTGGTGTGGAAGCTGCAGTGCCGCCGACTGGAAGAACGTGAGGAGAGTGGTGAGGACAGCCGAAGGGATCATTGGGGCTTCTCTTCCCTCCATTAAGGACATTTCATCACAGCGCTGTGCGTCCCGAGCCCATAACATCATCAGAGACCCCTCACACCCCCACCATGGACTGTTCTCCCTGCTGCCTTCTGGCAAGAGGTTCCGCAGCATTCGCTGCAGGTCCTCCAGACTCTGTAAACGCTTTTTCCCTGCTGCCATCAGACTGTTGAACTGCTGAAGCTAAAACTGGACTCTGTATCACATGTGTCCTGCGTTGTTTACATCTCAATTGCTGTACTGTGAAATCACTGTGCATTTTATCCAGGAACTGTCCTGCAAAATTACTTTTTTTATCCTGCAAAGTTACTTTACTATCCTGCAAAGTTACTGTATTTATCCTGCAAAGTTACTTCATTAATCCTGCAAAGTTACTTTATATCCTGTAAAGTTACTGTATTTATCCTGCAAAGTTACTTCATTAATCCTGCAAAGTTACTTTATATCCTGTAAAGTTATTTTATTATCCTGCAAAGTTACTTTATTTTCCTGTTAAGTTACTTTATTGTCCTGCAAAGTTACTTTATTCTGGAATCCACTGCAATTCACTGAAATTCTTAAGCTGTATGCAAATGAAATTTCGTTCTGTACGCACTCTGTGCATACAAAATGACAATAAAGTTAGTCTAAGTCTAAGTCTGAGTCTAAGATGTAATGTTTAAATCACCACCTTCTTTTAGCACTATTAAGTCAAATCTGAGCATATTTATTACTCATGTCTTTGTGTGAGCTGCAAAAGTAAAATGTAAAAAAAAAGAAATAAGTTGAGTCGAGTGGAAAAGTGAGTGGGCAAACCTCTGCTTTTGGCAAGAAAAATTGTAAGATAGAGGGATGACAAGAATAACTTGTTCATTTAAACAGCAAATTAAGACGAATGTCATATTTTTAAACAGCTGACACGGTGAGGTTTCATCTTCTTGAGCTTGGGTCAGAATAAAGAGCCGAATTTTCACAAAAATAGAAACATTCACCCTTTTAAAACATGACTCCGTGACACAAACCACTAGCTAAATTTTCTCTGGCACTCTCTCCATCCCCCCCCCCGATGAACCTTTTCCACCAAAACACAATTTGTCCAGAAAACAAAGTGTTTCCCGGCATTGACAGGGAGAATGGATTGCTTCCATTACATTGTACAAGAAACACATTCTGTTGAGATGAAAGGCCTGTGAATTATCGCAGACAGAGTCGCTGCTAACAAGTCTGGTGATCTGGGGCTAATGAGGTTCATATTCGCTAACTGCATCCTGACTATGTGACAAATCAAAGCCGCTCAAATGGGCATCATCATGCACTACGGTCGTCATCACAGCATGGTGGCCTTCGCTTTCTGCACCACTCCACATCTGAGTGAAACGCGCGGGATGCTGCTGCACGTTGGATAAAGTAATGATGAGGCTGATGAAAATGGGGTAAAACTCTAGTCCATAAAATAATGGGTTGGACACATTAAATGGATTGCTTAGGGTTTTAGAGTGAGGTTCTCCTAAAAGGTTATGAGCAGGTTTCTGGAGGTAGTTGGCGTCATCAGGGTATAAATCCACATTAGCTGGGCCCAGAGGTTAAAGCTAATGGCTAGTATAAGAGGGGCCAACGTCAGAGCAGACCTCTGTCCTCTTGAAACATCTCAAAAATCAAAAATGTCATGGGTATGCTGTTTTATAGAGCTTTAAACTACCGTCACGTTTATAGGGTTACTATTTACACTCGAGCCGATGTTTATTTACTGGGTAAATTCAGGCAGGAGGGGGGTGCACCACCAATGGCTACCAGTCGTTCTGTGCGAGAGACAGTGAGGACAGGACATGCTGTTTCTGATCACAGCAAATGTCTATTACAGAAGAAAAACAAAGAATTCACTTTTCCCTTTAGATTACAGATGTTTTAATATGTTAAAAGTCCAGTTTGGTGGACTAGCCATTAGCTTCACCCTCCTGAACCAACTAATCTGGGTTCATACCAAATGAAGACGCTAACGGTGTCATCTACTTCAGGTAAGATGTTAACCACACAACCTCACTTCAGCAATCCTCAACTAACCCTTTAACATCTAATTGTTGGACTTCCGAATGACGGTCACAGTTGAAAGTGTGTCTCAAAGTCAAAAAAGATGTTTAATTTGACCAGGTTTCAGTTATTTCCGTCATTCCTGAGGCACCATGAGAGCTGCAGCATGACTAAGAAATCCCCTAAATGTAATTGTTCCTAAAACCTAACCGGCATGAATCATAGTTGTTGGGCCTGACTCCACAACCAGCCCCACCCAGCTCTTTTCCATCAGCAGCCTACTCTTAACCTTGTAATTAAACGTCAACCCTCGTCTTTCATTTCCCTCCAGCCAAAACCGGATTACTGAATTCCTTTTCTGCTACGCTCTTACCCTTTACCTCTCAAACCCTAAACGCCATTTGCTCCTGCAGGAACACTACTTCATGCGGTGCTCACGTGGTACAGGCATGGCTGCTTTAGCAGCAACCACAGTCGTTTAGCATCACACACGTTCAAATCTTTGTATTAATAAAGCTTTTCCATTTACTCGGACTGCATGGACAAATGACTCAAAGGAAACTGATCCAAAAACACAACGGATTACCTTGGAGTACAAATTCATGCTGATCTATCCAGACTTTTGATTTATATCTAGTAACTTTAACTAACACACTGGTCTTCACGTTTACACAGGGATTCTCAGGGATCACAAATACACAAATTTTCAGACAGAGAAAATCCACTGCAGAGAGGTTTAAAGCACGGATGCATTTCAAAACAGGATCTGGACCTCTGAACATCCTGCAGAACACTGTTCTGTCCGTCATCTGAAAATAGAAAGCGTATTGCACAACTGCAAAGCTATCAAGAGATGGCCGTCAACCTATAGTGAAAGACCAGACAAGGAGAGTGTTAATTGGAGAAGCAACGAAGGAGCCTACGATAACTCTGGATGAGCTGCAGAGTTCCACAGTACGACAGTCTGCTGATCGGACAACTGCTAGTTGTGAACGCCACAAACATGGCCTCTATGGAAGAGTGGTGAGAAGAAAGCTATCATTACAAGAAAACCTTACTAATCCAAGTTTATAGGGAAATGACACAGCAAACTTACTTTATGCCAGAAGGAGGTCTTGTGATATGAAACAAAAACTGAACTATCTGTCCTGCATTACAGCCATACATCATCCCCTATGTGAAACAGGGTAAAGGTAGGGTCAAGCTGTGGGCTTAACATCAACACTGGTCAGCGTTGATGTTAAGCTGTAAGCGTCTAAATACGGCACAGTCCTGGAGAAAAAATTGGTTAGAAGCTTCAAAAAAACTTGCCACGCTGTTGGAGAGTCCCTTTCTAGCAGGACAGCATTAAAAATACAGCCAGAACTATAACAGAATGATTTAGCTCAAGGAATAATCTACATGTTAGAACGGCTCAGTCCAACCCCAGACTTAAATGCGTCTAAAAATCCATGGTGTTCACAGATGTTCTTCATTCAATCTGAAATGTTTGTCTCTAGATCTGCAAATTGACTGGGTGGCTGAATACACATGAATGCCATACTGTTGAAAAGCATGGGTCACATTACTTGCACTTCACAATGCTGTTCAGCTTTGTGTTCGTCCATCACGTAAAATCCCATTAAAATGCAATGAGGGTTTGACTGTAATGTAATTAGGTGAAAAGATTAGAGATATGAATAGTTTGGTAGGTCTCTGTGCATCTCAGTGGCTTGGTCTTTAGACTGCTGCTGAATTGTATTCCGACTTGCTTGTACAAGCAGAGTGAGTATCGCGGTATCCATTTCTAGCTGTAACATCATCTGTTTTCACAGCGTGAGGAAATGACAGCGCGGAGTGTTACTCTGCCTAATCTGTGAAAATGTGAGTCTGATAAATTAAAGCAGTTAATGCTTTTGGTTTTTACAGCGTCTCTTGGCGCTTTGGGATGCACTGAGAACCAAAATGCAGAGCTTCTTTATAATTTTTTACAAACACAACACGCATATACTGTAAATCTGAAATCACTACTACGCCATTTCAAGTTCTAACTGGAGGAAGAAGACTCCAAGTAAACTATTGGGTTATTGGTATGGCGTTCAAATGTGAAGTTGGAGAGGAGCCACAAAGAAACTGGAAGCTGAAGTAACTATAGTGGCTGCACATTTAGCCTGCCACAATAAAGAGCTAGACTACAGGTGGCTCTGGTCAATTCATCCATTCACCATTTCGTGATTATACAGTTTTGGCGATTTCATACCCAACTTTTAAGTACAAAAACTTGTTATCTTAGAAGGGATGTAAATTCATACCCTGACAAAGGAACAAATCGACCAGGAGCCGAATTCAACTACAGGATTAGGACGGCTAAACTTATTTATGGAGAGGTTGTTTTTATCTGTCTAAACATGAACTTCAGCCCGCCTGGGACATGCTGGATAAAAAAAATTGTAGGCAGTCTTTTGAACATCTCAGTTAGGTTAAGGGTCTCTAATATCTAGGGAACGAACACAAAGACGATGTTTACAGATGTTTACAGTTAGCAATGCTATCCACCCTAATAAGGCCAATTGCTCATATAAAGCACTAAAGATGGCTTAGACCATCAACTCAAACCAGCTGTCTATCTTTTAATAGGACCTACTCTCTCCCACACATAAAGTGTGACGTCACTTATGCTTCTATTGCAAATATTTAATGACCATTTGTGGAAGCAAGGCTAAGAAATAATTTTTTTTTTGAATGCTTTGAATCACAGTTTCTAAGTGGAAACCAGTATTGCCTAAAACTGGAATCAATGGGTCAAAAAAAAAAAGTTAGTTGACTCATCTATATCATGCAGTATTTTGATTATTAGGGAAGGTGAGTAGAGCTCTTTAGAGCTCTCCAGAGCTGAAATGATGTACTAAAGTGTCAGAATCAGTTCTGATCATTGTTTCATAAAACAAAACATAAAGCCAAGTAATTTGTGGAAACCAAAGATTTTTTTCCTGATGGTCTAGAAAATGTGTCCTTACTTTCAATGTGTAGGTGATGATTACCCCATATAGACTGTTAGAGTGTAAACACAGCTAGATTACCTCTAAACGTGGTGATCCTCTCTGTACTCACAAGTTGGATTTTTACAGTTCCTAGTCTGAAAAACGACAACAGCGCCCCTGGATTTGAAATTCCACAGATCAACCCCAAGATCAATATCCAACATGGCTGCTGCACATATAGAACATAGTGATGGTGTGTAAACTATTCACCGACACACCAGGTGGTTGGCATCTACCAGTGGCATACACTGTGCCACAAAATATCAATATCAGGCATAAAATGGAAAGAAATGTAATGTTATTGGCTTGTGTTGCTAACAGTTTTAACATTAAAGCACAACGTATAACCTGATATTTTCTGACTTTGCAATTCAACTGAGGCATGTTGTTCCCAGTTAGAAACTCACAACTTTTGAGACAAGTCGAACATAGCTGCAGTCAACAGAAAACTCGGCTAAAGGCCCATTCATACCCTACGTTTGGCCTACACGTTCGTATTTCTGTCCGTACGTTCTCTCCGTTGACTCCTTCATACCTCCGTCCGTTGAGGTGCGCAATAACCAATTTTTCTTTTAGGTGGCAGTGCTGGGCGCCAATGATTCGTCATGGAGACGGTCCAAGACGTGATTTTGTTGTATTTGCTCCGTAAGTAAACTTTTTGTTTGTCCCTGTGCCCCGGACATGACACATCATATATGTGTGTAGTTGCGGACAAGCTCCGCAAGTCGTTCCTCGAATCCCGCCATTGTTTAAAGCCCAGAATTCTAACCTTCTTCGTGATTTTGTTGACATTTTGTACTACAAACTCAATAGCACCCCCACCGTTTCCGGTAGTATTGCTCCGTATTGATCCGTTTCGTCCGTAATCGTAAGCTCCCAATTTTCGTGTCAAAAACGGACGAAATCGACGGTTAGAACGTATGAAACACTCCACACGTATCTGTATCCGTCTTTTACGTGAGGTATGAATGGGCCTTAACTCTGATTTGCATCAAAGAAGTTAAATGTTTAGGATCATAAGTGTTGTTTTTCCTGATTGAAATTAATATATCCCACAAGATACACTAAACAATGAATGCGCGGACCTGATTCATGCAAGAAGTCAAGTGCACTTGGGGTCCTCGTGTTGATGTAGGGTCTTACAGAGGGATTACAGCTAAAGACTTATTCCTTCTGAATGGTTTGGGTGTTTTCTGTTCTTTCATACTCTACTCATGCGGTCATGGATTCCGTTCTGCTCTGCACAAAATCACAGTCTTGCATCTTTTTGCCTTTCTCCACATGGAAATTTAACAGGTACTAGATAAAATTAAAGCTGTTGCTGCTTGCAAACAAGCACACACCCGAATGACATAACGGGAATTTAGAGTATGGGAAAGACCTTTGTCTTGTTTTGTTTCACTTTTCAACCATCCCCGAACCCTGGCGCCATTAAACCCGTCAACAGTGTTTCCATGACAAAAACCTAATTGTGGTCAGAGTTCACGTTCATACAAATGTGATTCCTGTGTCATTGGAATCTGTTTTCGTCGCTTCAGAGAAACAGATGTGAGTAAATCACCACAGGCTCGCATGTCCTTGGGAGGGAGAATAAGGCCGGCCAAGAAAAAAAATGGGATTTTATTCCCCCCCTTCACACCTCAGTTGTGCCACAGCCTCCTGGGTAATGCAGACAGGAAATGGGAATGACTGCTTCCTGCCTGTACCAGCTTTGAAGGCAGCGCGTGAGGGACGATCCCACGGTGAAGCGGCGTTCCTGCGCTTTCACCGGGGTCTTTGTAAGTTCTGATTTACAGCTTCCCCCCCGCTGTTTCATCTATGATTTAGTGTTTCCTAGTCAGATGGCTATCGGCAGCCTTACATGTCCGCTCTGGTCCTGCAGGACGCCGCATGGAAATAGAGTGACACAAGCACGCTTTACACCACAATATGAACTTTATATGACATTAGTTTTTCCTTTAAAATGTTACAACTCTTAAAGCATTACTCATACTGAAAGCTTTTTTTTATTTTACCTGGTCGTCATTTACTGAGGAAAAATCTTCAATGGCTGGAAATGTTTCAGTGTATTGAAATAATTTCAGTGTTTCCCGTCATTTCACTGCATCTTTTGTCACACAGATGTTCCTGTTAGTACTCAGCACTTTCCCTGCTCTGACCTTTGACCTCATCCCTTTCCTAACCTCCAACCTCATCCTGAACCCTGTCGTAATTCTTTAAAACTATAAATCCCACATTAACCTTAAATAGAGGTTAAGGTGATTCACAGTTCACCCCCCTGTGCACCACTTTTATTATGCTTCCCATGTTTGTGTACTTATTTTGTAACACACTCCACATTCTATAAGAATACCTGACAATTTTATTGCTTATATATTAGGCCTTCCCCTTGTATTCCTTTTTAGTGTCCTCCTGAGACCCAAAAGAGATTTTTGTTTGGATATTTAAATTTTCTTTCATAGTTTGGTGTAATGAAGTTGAAAGAAGCATAATTTTTTTTGCCATAAATGTTATTTATTTAGATTTTATTAAACTTCCCTTAAACTGGACATTGGGGCTTGCTGTCTATAAAGCTTTAACTTTTTAAATATGCAATTATTTGGTAATGTTCTCTAGTCCCTAATCTAGCTGGTTTAGCTGGTTTTAGCAGACAGGTCAAAACATATATGACATTTCAAATAGTCAATTTATTTTGCGGCTTGATGTTGGGTTAAAGATGATCATGCTGTCGCACAAACCTACTCCATTCATGTCTTTGTTGTATTTAGCAGCCGCAGCGGGTCTGGACCTCTTTTTTGACCATCTTCTGCATCTGTCCAAGGGTTTTACCTTATGGACACTGGAGACCATCACAACCGCCTTGCTGTTCTGCCGCTTCATCAGTGCAACCCCTGATGGTTTTCCGACAATCATTTTGGATGAGCCTCAACCCTGTTGTTGTAGCTTTTTTTTTTCATCTGACATTTTTGGAACTGGAATATGCAGAGTTGTTCTGTTTTTGATCATTGCCATTGTTACCAGAACACTATTTGTTTCCAGCGTTTACTCACCTACCAAGGCACAGATGTCCTCTTGGAAGAGACTGTGCCGTCCAAGCAGCTGCATTCCTACTAATTTCAAGCTCTAAATCAGTTCAGTGTTTTGCTGCCTTTGTAAACCTCAAACTTCAGGATAAGACCATGACAAGCAAGCAGACATAATTTCAGTCCAACAGGATTTGGCTTTCCTGGTTAAAACTAATGAACAGGAGAACCGCACGTTAAGGGAATTAGCTGCCGCTACACAATCCATCCTTGGTTTTGGCAGACTGATTGGTCTTGGTAGACTTTTTTGAACTATCTGTAGCGTAGGTCTCACATTCTGCGTCTGTTTTCTTCAGTAAAAAAATACTAATTTCTATTTGCAGATCCTAATTTTAATAAATCATGCAGCCCTAACTTACAAATTGCTATACGTTCACATCGGCTGGCGAGGCTCTTTACTTTCTTGACAAAACTTATATATTTCTCAGAGCTTTTATCTTCCTGCTCTATTATCTGGACCTCATCCTCATCATCTTTGTTTGACTCTATTTCCATAATTTTGGGTAAAATAGTTTCTGCCTCACTAAATCCTGTGCTTCCTGGAGTAAGACAAGTGGTTAAAGTGGACACTAAAAAGTCCCACTGTCCCTACAAAGAACACTGGAAAAAGTTGCATTCTGGCATGGTTAGGATTGTTGTAAATGTCTTAAATTTAGCTAATTTACAGTTAAGACTTTTACATTTCAGAGGAAATGTCATTGTCACCGACAACTTTGCAAAAAACTTGTCATGTCATGTCCCCCACAGAGGACAAAAATTAATTTACGGGTCTCACAATTACCTTATTGTCACTGGATAGGATTAAAGTCTTAATTAGAGTTAATTAGAGTTCTGTTCTCAGATGTCAGCTCATTTAACTCAATGCCCAGAAAGAACTGATCTGATGTGATAAATTAATTTATCATGACATCAAAATTAAACGTATCTTTAACAATCTCTTTGGAAAGAGAAGAAAATAAAAAATAAACAAAAATGCATAATAATTGCATGTTTGCTGAAGTTTGTGTTTTTTGTTTTTTTTTAATAGTTTTTATCCCCAAATGCATTGCTGACAGATGGAAAAGCTCCTGCAACATAACAACATGTTTTAACCTGTTTAAAGTGTTTTGGGTTGTAATATTTACATGGATTCAGTGCTTAGAATGTTTTTCACAATAATTTATGACTTCATTAAATAAAAACAAATCTACAATGCTAGAGTAATACAATGCTTCCAGCGGATTTCTGAGTGAACTCTGGCTGGAAAAAATGACATCACGTATTCAGGTCCAGATTCCTCCATACAAATTGTTTATATTTCAGAATAGAGGTCATTTAATAGAACCAAGGAAAGGGTGTAAAGCAAATGAACGGAAACCTTAACCCCTCGCTGTGAATGAGATTGTTTTCACAACTCTGTAAGCAAAGAATAAGTGTACTCTATACTGTCACATGGTTAGATTGGCCTCTTTTTACCCTCAGAGTGTCTAGGTACAGTTGTTTAATTTTGAAGGTCTGGTGGCTTTCACTTTTCCTGCAGTATAATCTGATTCTGGAGGAAGTTGAGGTGTCGCAAAGGGCCAGTGCCCAACCAGCTTTTGAACATTTTTAATACGAAAATATAGCCCCAAATATAGCCCCAAAATACCAGAATAGTGCCCACACAGCCATTAAAATGTAATAAATCAGTTATATTTGAAACATGTTGGCTGGGAGTATAACTTCACAGGTGTGTTTGCATTGCATCAGCTGGTAGGTGCCTGGCTTTGGATCGAACAACATACCTAATAATGTGGCTCATACCTGGTTTTTCAACGGCAAGAGGAAAATTTAGTCTCGGGTATGAGACCATTATTTACGAGTTTTTGTTGCTGTCAGACAGAAACCTTGTATCTTCAAAAGTGAAAGGGAGGGGGGGAAAATCTTTCCTTTCAAATGGGTGCCTTTACCTTTACCTTTACCTTTACATTTTAACCCTTTAACATTAAGGGTTAAAGGGTTAAAATGTATTATTACTGTGAAAAAAATACAAATTAATGGGCTGCACAGAGGTGCAACTGGTAGCTCTGTGTCCTTGCAGCAAGAGGGTCTTGAGTCAGCCTGGGGTCTTTCTGCATGGCGTTTGCATGTTCTCCCTGTGCATGCGAGGGTTCTCTCCTGGTACTCCGTCTTTCTCCTACAGTCCAAAACTTGACAGTAAATTATACACTCACCCTTAGGTGTGAGTGTGCATGCATGGTTGTGCATGCTGTGTGTCTCTGTGTTGCCCTTAGATGGACTGGCAACCTGTCCAATTTACACCCCACCTCTTGCCCAATGACTGCTGTAGATAGGCACCAGCACCCCCCACGCTATGACTGATCACATATAGACAATGGATGCAAAATAACTTTTGTTGTATTGAATGCCTTGTGCTTTAGAAACAAACCAAAGGAAATAATTGTTTATGTCTGCAGTTGATGAGGTGGGACCCTGAAATTTTTACAGGACAGGAAATTCTCGCAGTCTCTCTTTGAACAGTATTTTATATAAAAATCTGAAATGTTATGCACAATCATTTCTTTTCATTTAGCCCTACAGCTGCCTCAGCAGGCTGTTGAGTTTTCAAGCCTTTTGAATGTTTTTAACATTTGTCCCGCTGTTCTCACATTTTAAACCATTCTTGGATCGTTCGGCGTTCATAATCCCTGAGTTAAAATGTGTGTTACAGTGCCGTGTATCCTGTGCAACATGTGCATGCATGGAGCTGTCCTTTCGTCCGGGGCCAACCCTTTCCTTATCCCTCGCTCTCATCACGGCCGTGTCTGTTTTTAATCTGGGACAGTGATTTATGAAGGAGCCAGGGCTGTGTATATCTGCTCACTTCCTTTCATTTCTCAAATGGTTGTACTCTGTGGGATGATAGATTTATCTGCACACAACCCCTGCATGACTAATTAACTCTGAATATCAGGGCCAGATGTGGAGCTAAAAGACAGACCCCAGAGTGTGCTTTCTCTCCCGCTCGGCCTGACTAAGTCGTTTTTCTAACTGTTGCTCTGGATTTTTTTTTTTGTCTTATTTCGCCGGTTCTCAACACTCAGCCATAATTCTGCTGATAATATGACAACATGTTTGAGGGGGAATGTAAATGTTGTACTGACTGAAACAGCAAATTTAATCAGTTGATGGTTTTGATTTGGAAGACAGTTGAAATAAATGTGTTTTGCCTGGAAGACTTTCCTTTACTGTCTCAGTTTGTTTTACCCTTCTTTACAGCTAGATTATAGCAAAACTTTAGATAAAACCAAAGTTAGTCTTCAGAATGCTCTTTTACCTACAAAAACAGAATAGAAATCTATCCAATCTTTTCCTTTTTGAAACTTTTACTGTTGTTCTTTTTATGGGTTCTTTTAAACTCAAAAGCAGCTGCATAATATTCCACAAACGTTCTGTGTAATTTCGGGTGGTTAGCCCTTAAACCCCGGTATTGATGTTAGCTATAACACAACGGTTGTATAATAGCTCAGATTACACGAAAATACAATGCAAAAAGCTACAGCCAGGTTGGAAAAACAAAACGTGAGCTCTATTTTAAACCTGACTACCACAAGAAATCCTACAACTTGCGGGCCACTAAAACAGCGGGCTCCAATTAGAAAGGCAAAGTGAATGGATTAAAACCTGAACCTGAACTACGCAGTACAAGTGAAAACAGGAAATAATTGGACGAAACATAAAGCTTACAAAAAACAAGGCAATGCACGATATTTAGATTCACAAAGCAAGAAAATATTGAGCTATATTTATAAAAAATAGTATTTGTCTATTTGATAAATATGATAAATATTTTA